>NC_037687.1:49617226-49717760 GCF_003255815.1 Theropithecus gelada
AATACGGGTTCTCAACCTGTGAAACAGGCACACTGGCATTCACCCTGCTGGCCTCTCAGGGATCATGTGAAAATTAAAAAGAAAAAAGAAAATGGATGGAAACTCTTTGGTGAAAGAAGAGAAGGAAACCGAGGTCTGCATGGCACTTGGTACTTCTGTATTGCCTCCATGCCCTGCACTGCAACTCCTGCCCTGCTCCGTGTGCACCCTTCATGAGACTCAAGACAGACAGCCTCTCCTCACCCTTTCACATCCCAGCCCTGGATCCTGGACTCAACCATCCATTGCATCCCCATGGAGGATTCTGCCAGTCCTCAGGACTCAGGAGCAACCTAAGGATGTCCCAGGGTCACAGGAAGACATGTGGAGGGAACCCAGGGGGTGCCCACAAATTCTCAGCCCATGGAGAAAAAGTAGAGGGGGAGGCTCAAGGACCTCAGCACGTAAGGGACATTTGAATTCTACAGTCATGGTGGATGAGTTTAGCCTGCACCTCTCCCGGGCCACAAAAAAATGCCTCTTAGGTACCCTGGCACTGTTTATTCAACTTAGTGAGCCTCTGCATCCGATTATATGAAAGAAGCCCAAAGTCTACCCTGGGTGCAGCTAAACCATTATAGATTCCTTCAGAAGCTTTCATTCATTTCTTCGTGTTTTATTTGTTGAATGAAGGAAGGAACTAACAAACGCATACATGAACAAAGATATGAAGACGTGAATGAATGCATAAGGGCATGCATAAATGGATGGATGGAGAAATAGAAAGATGATTGAAGGAATTTAAAAAGTAATAAACACATGAAGGAATGGGTAAAAGGATAAACACATGTAAATCAAAAATGCTTTATGAATGGATGATAGAACATCATTGGAATCTTGTTATCAATAAGTACACACACTCGGTCTCCAGCATGCCCACATGGCGGGTTGAAGTAGAACACCGGAGAAGACACGGTAAGTAGGGTCCCTGCCCATTTGCTGTTTAGGGGTTTGTTTACCCATCTTTGCCTCCCTTCCGATGTTTCAAAGCACACAGACTTCTAGAAACCCTATGGGGCAGCCAGGAGCATTCTGCAAAAACCCTTGCAGTGTCAGGAAAGGGGAGATAGGAATATTGAAGATTCAGATAGAAGAATTCATTCAGGGTGTTTCTGACAATGAGACCTCTGGCCCTTTATACCTCAGTGCAATCCTACTAGACACCAAGACACTCTTACCAGGAGCAGGGGCCGCAGTGGCTGACAGCACAGACCCTAGACCAGAGTACAGTAGGCTCCTGCTGATAAGTCACATCCTGACCCTGAGCCTCCATTTCTTCATCTGTAGAATGGAGATAATAAATGAAAGAGCTTGGCTCATGGCCTTGCACCCTATAAACACTCAACTTCCAGCCATCATGGGCAGATAGGATGAGCAGTTCTGTCCTGCGGGCTCTGGGCCCCTTGTGGTGGAAAGCTTGGTCCCAGGCAGACATCCACCTCTACCAAATGTTCTAGCTGCCAGGCTGCCCGTAAAGCAGGCGGCTGGACCAGAGGAACCCTCATGTCACCTTTCAGAGTATGTGTTATTTCTTCTACCAAAGCTCTATCGATCTGCTTGAATAAAGACATTCTCTATTTTAAATGACCACACAGAGTTGATCTTTGTGATTCTTTGATCTTCTGAGGAATTTGGTTTCCCATCTGCAGAATCAAGAATTTGGTCTAACTTTTCAAAAGAAGGTCAACAATCATATGAAAAAAAAAAAAAACCTTCAACATCACTGATCATTACAGAAATGCAAATCAAAACCACAGTGAAATACCATCTCACACCAATCAGAATGGCTATTAAAAAGTCAAAAAATAGCAGATGCTGGCTAGGTTGTGGAGAAAAAGGAATGCTTACACACTGCTGGTGGAAGTGTAAACTACTTCAACCATTGTGGAAGATACCGTGTTGATTCCTCAAAGACCTAAAAACAGAAATACCATTTGAACCAGCAATCCCATTACTGGCTATATACCCAAAGGAACATAAACTGTTCTGTTACAAAGAGAGACATGTATGCGTATGTTTACTGCAACATTATTTACTATGGCAAACTCATGGAATCAACCCACATGCTCATCAATGGTAGACTGGATAAAGAAAATGTGGTACATACACATCATGAAATACTATGCAGCCATAAAAAAGAATAAGATCTTATCCTCTGAAGGAACAAGGATGGAGCTGGAAGTCATTATCCTTAGCAAACTAACACAGGAATAGAAAACCAAATACTGCACGTTCTCACTCACTTATAAGTGGGAGCTAAATGATGAGAACACATAGACACCGATGGGGGAACAACACACACTGGGGCCTCTCAGAGTGGGGAGGGTGGGAGGAGGGAGAGGATCAGGAAAAAAAAACTAATGGGTAGTAGACTAAATACCTGGGTGACAACTAATCTATACAACAAACTTCTGGGACACAAGTTTACCTATATAACAAACCTATACATGTACCCCTGAACTTAAAACAAAAGTTATAAATAAGCAAATAAAATCTTTAAAAAAGAATCAACTTTGGTCTAAATACATGATTTTTCAGCATTTCCTAGTAGCAGAATCCTTTCCCTGAGGAAATCTTCTCCCGTATGAGCTGATAAAAGCACAGTGGCTTTGACCATAGCTGCAGAGAAGAACCCTGAGCCCTGCCCTTCTCTTGGCTCCCAAGGTGTCTCCTTTGGAACCCTTGGGGTCCCTTGGATGCCAGTTTGAGAACCACTGTCCTACAGCCTTTCTGATGGCAGTGAATCTGTAACGCTGTGGCAGCATCATAGTGGCATGGAAGACCTATCCTGAATGCCTGGTAGTCATCTGGGGTGCATGCCAGCTACAGTCATCAACCTGGTCAACACCAGGCAACAAAGCCCAAGTGCTGTATGTGGGAGTCTGAATGAGACACTCTCCAGTCCTCTCTGACTGACGCCTCCCGGTCCCAATTTGCCACCTCCTCCTTCCTTCTACTTCCAGCTCTGCCACTGATTCCAAGTCAGAGGCCAGTCCCCTTTCAGGTAGGCCGACCTAGTCCCCAGGGATGACACCGGATGAAGACTGCAGACTTCATGGATCTGTGGCTCCCACTGGTGGGTCAAGCATGGCTCCCTTAGATGCATGCCAGGAAAACTAAGCACCCGAGACTCTCTGCCTTCAATGACCTGGTCATAAGATGTCACTGGGGCTTCTCTCCCAGAATGCAGATAAGGACTCATTTGAAATTTCTAAAAGTGGAGTCACTACATTTTTTTCTTTTCTTCTACCTTAAGTAGACATAGGACAGTGCTGCCCAAATTTCAACCACGTTGCCACCTTCATTCTATTGCCACATCTGCTTACACCTTTACCATAAACTAGTTAAGACATTTCTTGAAACTGACCACAGAATTCCTTAAATCAATGTGTGTCCAGTGGAAATTTTATATCCCAGTGCCGTAAATAAAAGCCAGGATTTCTTCCCCACCTATGTACATAAAACAGAGATATAGTTGGATCAAAGAAGAAAATGCTCAGCTCTGTCAAACCTGGAGTTCTCTTGCAGTGCTGGGGACAGGAACAGAGGGAGGAGCTGAGTGCACCCATGCTGGGGGCAGCCCCTGGGGTGTGGTCCTCCCCCACTACTGACTGTGGACCTGGGGCATCTAACAACCTCTCCAGCCCCGGTTTCCTCATCTGCAAAATGGGGATGATGGTAGTACCTACCCCATAAGGTTGTTGCAAGAACGAATTAAACTAAAGGAGACCATCAATTAGTATTAATTAATTTACAAAAATAATATGCCTGGTACCTAGTTAGTAGCTGCTATTGTGTTGCTGTTGCTGTTGTGGATGCTATATTAAAAGATAAGCCAGCAGGAGGCAGAAATCTTATAGAAGTAGCATTTCATCTGTGTCTCCCACAGAAGGCTGACTCATGTGCCATTCACTAGGCAAGCAGTATCACAGAGTGACAAGATCACAGGGCCAAGGACTGGGAGCCTGGGTCCGGTCACTAAGTCACTGTCTCTGTCTGATCTTGGGAGTTCCTTCCCTTCCCAAGCCTTGACTTTCCCAACTGTGAAATGAGGGGATGAATGCAGGAGTCTCCAAAGAACCTTCTGCCCATGGGAAACCTGAATCCCCGAGGCACCATGGGTCCAGTCTTGTAAAAAAATGGCCTGCCTGCTCTACTCCAGCCCAAGTGAGGGCTCGCTCAGTGAGGGCTTTTAAGGTGTGGCAGGCCAGGCCCAGCGTTATAGAGGGGAGACCCAAGAGCTGATAATTCCCGAGGCACAAGATCCAGTGCTGGCCCAGAGATGGGAATGAAGGCGATGGATGCGTCATGTCCCAAACATAGAGTCTGAGATGTGAATGACAGCATCTTTGTCTTTTTTTTTTTTTTTTTTTTTTTTTTGAGACGGAGTTTCACTCTTGTTGCCCAGGCTGGAATGCAATGGTGTGAACTCTGCTCACTGCAACCTCCACCTCCCGAGTTCAAGTGATTTTCCTGTATCAGCCTCCCAAGTAGCTGGGATTATAGGTGCCCACCACCACACCCAGTTAATTTTTTTTTTTTTTTTTTTTTTGTATTTTTAGTAAAGACGGGGTTTCACCATGTTGGCCAGGCTGGTCTCAAACTCCTGACTGTAGGTGATCCACCCACCTCACCCTCCCAAAGTGCTGGGATTACAGGCATGAGCCACCACACCCAGCTGTCCTTGTCTGCCAGTCGGGGTCAGGCCCTAGGGGTGGGAGACCACAGAGCCAGCACGGGGTGCCCCTGACACTCAGCACCCCATGGTGGGGTTCTGACAGGGGCCCCTTTAACTACCTTCCCTGGGTCTCACTCCCAGGCCATGGCTGACTCCCTCTGACACTTTTTCGCATGGCCATGTTGACTGTTACACCAATCTATTACCTTAAAAAAGACTGGAATAATTTTTTTTAAGGAGTGAAACAGGGACACTTTTAGCATGCACTTGGGGTTGGCCAACTTCTTGCTATTTTCCCTCCATCCAACCCAGCATTCTGTGAGTGAGACTTTTTCAGGGGCAGAAGTTTGTCTCTTTGTCCTGAAGCAGCACCCAGGTTATCCAGGCATCGGTTACCATCTCGTAGTCTTTCACATCGAAAGGTCCACTTGCAAAAGTTTATCTGTTTCTCAGCTACAGACAAGAAAGGAATGCCCTCAAAAATCGGATGGAAACTATGGGACTTCTGTATGATAAAAATCATGCACATGCTGTATACATCTTTAACTTTTAATTTCACTGCATGGAGGCTATGGGGTTCTCCAAGGACCACCAGTTAGCAGCCCTGGAACATCTCTTCCTCCCCCTCATCTCCACCTGGGCACAGGATCTTTCTCGGTTTCCCTTAAGTCGGAGCTTCACCCAGGTCAAGCCCCCTCGACTGGAGATGGAGCAGGGAGCTGAGAAGCTTGCTAACATCAGTAAGTAGCACTTGTGATACATATTATGAAGAGATACTCCCCCACCCCAAGAATCACTAGGTGTGGCTTTTAGACAAATATACACACATGCAGAGGTTTGTTTTGTAGGCGTAAACACACAGTCTCTAAAATACGCAATGTTGAGTCTCTGGCACAAAATGAGGGTATGAAGCCGACACTGTTTATAATCTGCTGGAACCCTCAAACTTGCAAGCCCTTTCTCCAGAAACATTCATGTGAAAACCTCTTTCTAAGGAGAGGGTACTTGTCCTGCTCTCAGGCAAGCTTGGAGGATGCTACCATAGAAGGGCTTATCCAGGGGCCCAAGGCTGTCCCCACCAGACCAAGGGTGGGAGAGAGAAGAGACCCAGAGACTGCAGACCCTAGAACACCCTGCAGCAGCCAGACCATCGCTTGGCCTTTAGTGGAAGTGGCTAATGACAGCGCTGATGAGACCTAAAGCACTAAGCCAGGCATGATCGTGACAGACACCCAAATTATCTATTCAGGTGTTGACCTCTCTACCGCCTTTATTAGAACAAGCCAGTGTAAGAAAACAACCAAAAATGTTTTTTTCATACTTCTTCCAATTGCTCTGCTTGGCAACTTTATTGCCCATTAGTTCAAAATAAGCTGCCAATAAAGTTGGATAAAATTAAACTCATGCTAGAGTTTTTTTCCTCAATAATTTTTGTTGGGTTGTTTTTATTTTCATAAGGATTTGAAATGCAGCATTATCTTGGTTCAGAATTTCCCGGGCTGGGTAGTTACAACTTAACTTCTACTGAGTTTATGAATTCCAATTTCAGTTCTCTTAAAATGAGTTTGGTTTTACTGTTAACTTCATACTGAAGAGGTCTTTGTAGCAGTTTGTCTTTTCCTGTACAAAAAGCACAACATAAAACTTGAATCTTCTATACTGTAATTAGACTTAGAAAATTACGTGATTTCTAATTTAGCAGAACCTAAGAACACAGCAGAGTCCACAACCCCAAGTCAACATTTGTTTGATACATGATTTCAAGAAAATATCTTTTTAAAGACAGCAGTTGTGAATAGGCCAAAATGATTCCATTTAAGATAGCAAAAAATAAATAAATAAATAAACAAACAAACATCTTGGAGTAAAAATAACGCACTATAGCAATTTGAGTACAGCAAAAATCAAACACTGTGTGTCGAAAGCAAACAATGGGAATTTTTATGCAACTAAACATTTTTCTGGCTATCTAACTATGATTTATACATCTAAAATGATAAATTTAATCCCATCACCAGTAGATCAATTGCAGGTATAACAGATGAAACCAGAATAAATCATCGTATCACTGTATTGGAAACACAAAGAGAAGACAGAAGAGGCGTTCTGACTTTAAACTGAAATCTGTTTCCAGGCTTTTCCAAGGACAATTTGCATGGAGAAGTTCAATGTATACATAAAGTCATCCGATCCAAATATGCTAATGATTTTTATTGGTCAAATCTTAAAAGTGAGGTTTATTTTTATGAGTATGCATTAATTAACCCAGCATGTACTATCTTTCAGACTATCTTGCCAGGGACTTTCATTTCAACATGTTTATTGTGAAATGTTTGCATTCTCCACATTTGTGGCCCACACACAGATTATTTCATACTTTCCTTTAGAGCACTTAGAAAAGTTAAAAGGAGTTATTGTTTTTGATTAATGCCATTTTGGGGCAGTTAAAAAAAAAAAAGAGTTCCAAATCCCAGCTCTGCATAAATTCTTCGACATTAAAGAAAAAAAAAATCTCTGCAAGTTCTACTGCACAAAGAGATGAGGGGGGCTGCCCTGGGTTTATTTGAAGGTGGTCTCCTAAAACTGAACTTTATTAACTTTGGTGTCTGCATGAACTCATGCAGAATAGCAAGGAACCAATGGGGTGCAGCTATCAATCACGAGAGGAGAAGCAGCAGGCACAGAGTATGGCGTGGTGTGGCGCAGATGGAAGTTCTAAGGCCCTGCCTGTCATCTTTTGATTAAGAAAAGGAAATGATTTCACTGAAAAGATATTCCCTCTTGTGTTGTTTTGTTTTAACTGAGTTTGTACTTTCCACCGAACTGGACATATTTATTGAGACTCATAAGTTACTTCACGGTTCCCAACATCACTGCAATCTCAACAAACTATTTTTTTTCCTTGCAAATTATCTAAATATCAAAACTATAAAATATCTTAAAACATTCTCCATACTGTAAACATCTTAGCTACAAAGCTTTGAGTGTAAACAGTATGATGCATCAGAATGGTTTTAAGCGATGTTATAAAAACTGCTCTTAAAAACTAAACAAAAATGTAAAGCTTCCATCTGTTTTATGATTTTTCCACTGCTGAACGGCTGCTGTGTGCCAGTTCACTGAACCATGGCTTGCTAAAGAGATTGCTGGGGTCACACATTGAAAAAACAAAGAGCATGTCTTTAATGGTGGGATTTTTTTTCTCGAGTCTCCCTGACATGGCTGGAACCGAATTAAGTGCACAGCAGCAGAAGAGAAGGGACATAAAACACACACACGATGCCTGTTGCAACAGGAACCCTGTCTGCCTCTGAGAGGCTCACATTTTTTTTTAAAAAGGATATCATTCTGGCAATTATTTCAGGTTCTTTGGTGACTGTGTACCTGCAACCTCAATGCACTCTTACGTCCTCATGGAATTTTCTTTTTGGCCTTCTGTGTACAAGTTAAAAATAGACAGAAAATTGCATACTAAGAAAAAGCATTCAGGCTTATTTTTGTGTACATGCGCAGGTAGGAGACGATGATAATTTGGAGACCGCTGACTCTCCTCTGCTCTGAGCCCTGGTCCACGGGGATGCGAAGGTGCCTGAGCCGATGAAAAGACCCCTCCAAGATGAAGAAGAAAACAACCCTTCACTAGGAATGTTTGGCTCTGAGATATATATATAAAAAGTCAAGCAAGAAGGGGAGAGACTAAAATGGATCATGCATTGAGTCCAAGCCCTGTTCTTAGGGGATCCTGATGCCCAAAGCAGGGGACACTGTAGGGGAAGTCCAGGGACTGGGCTGGGCCCAGGGCGATCTTCCATCTGGGACCCGATTGACTGACATTTCCTAAGGGTCCTCCTGACACCCATCATCCTGTCCCCTGAAACCACTTCTGAGGAATGACAGCCAGTGTGACCATTCATTTTGGGCCTCTTGTGCAGGCTACCTGGCCGGTGTTCCCCCAGAGACATGGCCATTGGGGTTAAGGCCATCTCTGACACCTCAGAGCTAGGCAGACTCTGTGAATCAGCCCACGAGACCAGGTTTGACCTGTTACCCTGTCCCCACCAGTGTCCCTTAGACAGTAGACACTCCTGGAGCTCGGACGGGCAGGAAGGTGGGGTGCAGGGGATGGCGGCCTGACTGGGCCCAGGGCAGGATTCGTGGGGAGTCCACCTGCCTTCCCTAGGATGAAGAGTGCCCACTGGCCCTTTTTGCAGCTCACCCTTGCAGGATACCCCAGCTCAGAGGCAAACACAGACTGGGGCAGAAGGAGAACATTTAGGGCTGGAGATTCCAGAGGAGCCCACCCTGCTTCCAGAATAAGGCAGCCTCCAAATTGACAGCAACCACCCACCCACAGCGTCAGCCTGCTCAGAACATGGCTGCTGGCCTCCCCACTTCCCTCTCCAACCTCTCCTCCACACCCCAGGGCTGTAGCAGCCCCTCTTGTCTCCCTACGGTGCAGAGATTTGGCAATGTCACCAACCTCCAATCCCCAGAGGGCAACCCTCACCCTCGAGGTGGAGGCGTCCATCTGGGAAACCCATCCCAGCCCAGGGGCCATCCTAGATCCCCAGAAGGCTGGTATGACAGTGAGCAGAGCTCTGCCCGAGGGTGGGCAAGGCCCTGTGTGCCACACCCTGAGACCAAGGGCACTGATGGTCCCACTCTTGCTCACTTGCTCACTCCTGCTGCCTACACACCCTTCCCAGCAGTATTCCCACCTGTACCTCACCCAGCAGATGAGCGAGAGGGTCCTCAGGTGGGGTCCCGAGGAGTGACTGCTCCGTGGCCCCAGAAGCTGTTCTGGGACTCCCACTGTGCTCAGGGCTTCAAGGACTCAACTTAGACCCGGCCATGTGACCAATATCCCAGTGTCCAGAGAGCAGTCACCCCAAAGAGCACCTAGCCCATGGGCCCTGTGGGCTTCTAGGCAGGCTGGCATAATTCCATGCACATTCCAAATTTAAATCTGGGACACTCTCCCCTTTTTTCACTGCTCCAGAACATGGGGGAGGCATCTGCCTAGAAACAGCTGTCACCCAAAGGAGGCGGCGGCACATGCAGCTCTCCCGCGAGCACCACCGCCAAAATCCACACATCAGCCAGGGTTACTTAGCTACGGAACTTCACAGCCGGGAGAGGGAAGGAAGAAGAGGGACCAAGCTGACATGGCGGGAAGAGCAGGCAACCTGGGCTGGCAGGTGCTGCGCTCTCACACATGCCACTGGCAGCAGAATGGCCTTCTGCAGCAGGCACTGTGTCCCCACTTCATCCATAGGGAAACTGAGGCTCAAAGAGGTTAACTAGCATGCCCAAGATTGCACAGCTACTAAAATAATAAGAACAATCATATAATAACCAATAAGAACTAATACTCACTAGCTAGCATGTTAATCATGCTTACTAAGTGCCAGCCCCTCCTTGGTGGGGTCCAAGTTCAAATCCTTACAACAACCCTGTGAAATGCTATTAGCATTGCTCCCCTGCAGACATGAGGGAACTGGGGCAAAGGCAGGTCAAGTAGTTTGTCCCAGGTTATGAAACCAGGAAGTGATAGCACTAGGGTTCAGTCTCAGACTACCTGGCCCCATTCTTTCAGCCACTATACCACAAGGTCTATCACCATGATCATTAGCAGCAGCACCATCATCATCACTATCATCATTGTCATCATCATCGTCACCATATCATCATTGTCATCACCATCATCATCAAATCATCTTCATCATCATCACTGTCATCATCACCACCGTCATCCTCACCATCATCACCACCATTATCATCACCTCATTGCCATCACCACCATCATTATTATCATCATTGTCATCATCATATTATCATTGTCTTCATGATCATATTATTATTATCATTGTCATCATCAATCATCTTTATCTCGCCATAATCACCATTAACATTGTTATAATTACCACCACCACCATCATCATCATCACCATCATCATCACAATCATCACCATCATGATCACCATTATCATCATCATCGTCATTGTCATCACCATCCTCACCACCATCATCACCATTGTCATCATCATCTTCATCATCACCACCATCAGCACTTACTGAGGAGCACAGTTAACACTTACTGAGATCTTGCTGGGAGCCATATTAAGTTCTTCAACTTCCCTGCATTATTACTTTTCATTTCTGCTATTCGCTTTATCCTCACTATACAGACACTAGCAAACTGAGGCTCAGAGAGGTTATGCAATTTACTGAAGGTCAGTTCGTAGCAGCAGAGCCAAAAGCAACCCCAAGCAGCCCCATTTAATAGCCATATCTCTGGCCCCTCTGAGGGAGATGAGGAAGGCCTCATCTAGGGACCCACCATGGGCTGTGGACTGTCTCATCGGCTTGTGTCAGGAGTGGGCTTTCCAAAGAGGAAACGGGACTGGCACTGGTCCGTGGTGCCCAGGAAAGTACAGGGAGGCTACTTGGGCTTTGTCATTGTTGCCAACCCATGTGTTCTTCTCACTAAGGCTAATCTCAATTATAATGAGGGTTTATCCTAAGTTCAGCAAAGGGAGGGTGGCCAGAAAGTCCTGGCTAAAGGGGTGGCCAAGCTAAAATCTACAGTTCATGCGGACACAGACGGTGGTGGGAGCTACTACAAACACTGACCATATTTAGCAGAAGTTGGGAGATTGCGGACGCCAGCCATCCGCTCAGCAACCCCACTCTGTGGGCCAGGCAGCCGGGCTGGGAGTGTCCAGTGCCAGCCTTGGCTTTCCTAGCCCTGAGAGCCTCGGCAGCGGTTTCCATCAGTCTCCCTTGAGGGTGGTCCAAGTTTGAGTAGTAGGAAAGTGACTAACTCCAGAGTAAAGGAGAATCAGAAAGGAGTAACAATCTGACCACCATCGAGAAAGAACAGGCCTCCAAGAACAAGACCTGCAAGAGAAGGTCCATGTTGCAGAAGACCTGCAAAGCCACCAGCTGCCTTCTCCTGAGTTCTCACGGCTGAGACCCAACCCAGACGATACGAAAATTGCCAGTGGGTCAGGCTGCACTTTCCTCGAACTAATCACTAATGAAGTTTGGGGTGAGCTATTTTGAAAGCAGCCCACACAGCATAACCACACGCCATCATCAGCTGCCATCCTCAAATGCAATTTCATTCATAATTAAATATGAAAAAACCACCACCTTAAAATAACATCAGGGGTCACAGCTGAACTCTGCAGCCTGGGCCTATGCATTCTGGCCTGTACTGACCTCTCCAAGATGGTCTCCAATGTTTCCCAGGCACGCACCCTCTCTCCTGCCCCCACACACACCTTCCCTCTCTGGTCCTACTTGCACACCTTGGCCCATCTCACCCTGCCTTCCAGGCATGCTTTTCTCCATCCTCTCTGCCTCCAAGTGCCAGCCAGGATTCAGAGATCAATTTGAGCACACCCTCTCCTAATAAGCCTTCAACAGCCCAAGCCTGAAGGGACCTCCGCCAGCCTGTAAGGTTCTATAGCAATTGTTTATACAATCCCTCTGGCAAGGCATGGTGTGCTGCCCTGCGCTGTCCTTCCCCTTGTCCTGTCCAACAGCATTTGCATTCCACGTGGAGGTGTCCTGTTCATTCATCCGCTCATTCAGCACATGTTCACTGAGCACCTACTATGTGCCGGGCACCAGAGAAACAAAAGTGAGCCATCAGACATGGTTTCTGCCTTCCTGGAGGGCAACTTCTAGAAGGAACCAATGACGAAGACACCAGTAAATATGTAATAGATCTTTCCAGCTGGACTCAAGTCCCCCATGGTCAAGCAGGCTCTGCCTTACTCTCATGCTGGAGCCTAAACCAGCATAGGACATACAGTCTGTGCTCAGTAGGCGCTGACCAGCCTGGGCGGGTTCACCTCCTCCCTTGTTCACCTGTAGCTCTCCCTCTAGAACTGAATCAAATTTAACCTGAGGTCCTGATATCACACCCTCACCCCAGTCTTTGCCTCTTTGCCAAGATGCTGCTTCTTGGGGTTTCACATCTGAGGAACAGGAGGTTACTATTTATTTAGTAGGAATCCATTCGGTGGGGACGGCTGTCTGAGCCAGTGCCACTCCTTGACTGCCTCCCATCCACCTGCTGGTTCTTGGTGGTTCCTGGACAGCCCAGTGTTGAGCTGCGAGTTGCAGCGGCTGATGGGGACCCAGCCCAGGTGGCTCATGAACAAGTAGAAATAGTTTCAAGGCCAGGATCTGAGGGCAGCCCTGGCGAGGAAGATTCCATCCATGGACAAGGGCAGATCAGGGAGCTATGGAGGAAGTGGCATTCGCAGCTTCTCCACCCGGGTTGGCTGAGAAGAGAAGGGACAGCCCTAGAGAGCAGGAGCTAAGATGTGCCAGGGAGGAGACATGCCAGGCGCTGGGAAAGGGGCCAGGGGCTGGGTCAGTTCAGGGGACCAGACACCCACCGCATAGCTCAGCACCTGCTGAACACGTGTCTGGTGCAATGCTGGGCTCTGCTGGGAAGAGGGGTGGGCGTGCCAGGCCTCCCAAAACACACAGACCACGTGGGAAAAGGAGATGACATGCTTGTGAGACAGGATGGGATGTGTACCAGGCTGGGGGTGGCTGTGGCGGCAGTGGCAGCAGCTTCTGTCATCAAGATTAAAGATGTAATGGAGCCTCTCATATGCACGGTTATTTTATTTGATGTCCCAACACCCCTATTACAGAGGTGAGGAAACTAAGGTTCCAAGAGGTTAAATGACTCTCCCAAGGTCACACTGTTCATAGGTGGCAGGCAGGACCGACACATAGCCAGGCTCTCAGGCTTGTTCCTTCCCGGCTGGTGCCAAATCCTTCATGCTCTGGCCACGTCTGCCTCCTGCGTGACTCCTCTGTGTCCCCATCCCTGTTCCGCCAGCCCCAGGAGATCTTTAAAGCAGGGGTCCCCAACCCCCAGTCCACTACAGTCCGTGTCTTGTTAGGAACTGGGTCGCAGAGCAGGAGGTGAGCAGAGAGTGAGCGAGCATTCCTGCCTGAGCCCCATCTCCTGAAAGATCAGCAGGACCATTAGATTCTCACCGGAGCCCAGACCCCCTGTGAACTCAGCATGCGAGGGATCTAGGTTGTGTGCTCCTTATGAGAATCTAATGCTTGATGATCTGAGGTGGAACAGTTTCATCCTGAAACCATCCATCCACTGCATCCATGAAAAAATTGTTTTCCACAAAACAGATCCCCGGTGCCAAAATGGTTGCAGACCGCTGCTCTAAAGGCTGGGCATTGAGCTGAGGCCGCAGGAATTTTCATCATGAATGACAGCATCTCCATGATCAACCCACTGTGTCATACTCCTCACAGCATGATCACAGTCCTTATGTATTTGGATATATTCAAGTAAGGGGAACAGGCCAGTATCTGTAGACCCAGTCTTCACATTGCATCACGGAGGGGAAATGTCGGCTCCCAGCAATGGGTGGAGAAATGTTTGTCTTAACCAGAGATCCTAATACCACACCCTAGCCCCAGTCTTAGCCAAGATGCTGTTTCTTGGGGTCTTACTCTCCTTGTCTGAGAAGCAGGAGGTTAATACTCACCTGCCACACAGGAATTCGATTAGAATTCCAAAGGAGAAAGATGAGTTTCAGGGGTTGGTAAGTTCATTAATTGACTCTCTGAGTATTCAGCTAATAAGCTTTTACAAACATCTTTCTCCATCCGTCCCCAAGAATCGCAGAGCTTTGGGTCCAATTTGGAGGCCATTACCAACATTCAAACTTCCAGAATCATGACTCTTTCTACATGCAGGAGAGAGAATGTTCTAGAACCCCAAGCACTCACTTCCCATTGGTGAAACTGCTTCTGTTTCTTTTTGCTACCATGCTCCAGTAATGGGAGCTTTCATTTTATTGAAAGTTGTGGGTCTGTCACCAATCATGTCAATCAATAATCAGCAAATTAGCAGCTTGCTTCTGCAGACACTTCTATTTTCAACCTGAAGGGTGGTTTGGGGGTTTCTTTTAAATTTAACTATCCTCATTAAGGATTCATAGCACACCAAAAGAGTGATTTTTTTAAAAAAATCATCTTTGCAGAAAAGGAATATCAGCAAAAATAATCACTATTCCGGGCTCAACAATGAGCCCCTAATGAGGACAGCAGTCATCAGTTAAATAAACATATCATTAGGGCGAGAATAGATGTGTCAACACAGGCACAGCCCACTAATTTGTGGGGTGGTTTGTCTTTGGTTAATCTCTGTGGGGTCCAGCTAGTTCATAGGTGTTCCTAGGTCACAGTCCACGGTCACCTTTTGCAGGTAGGGCTCAAGGTGTGAGAGGTCAAGCCAGGTGGAAGCTACTGATGGGCAATGGCAGAAGGTAGACACCAGGACGCTGCCCTGGGCATCAGGCAGGCCAGCAGCAGCAAGCAGATTTCTACCAGGAAGGCATGCAGGAAGCCCCACACAGAGACAGCAGCAGGCAGGAAGGTGAAGATGAAGAGGAGGACCAGAGTCCTCATGGCCACGTGGCTCTCAGAGGCCACAACCTACCTGAATGTTCAGTGTGAGCATTCATCCTCCACCCAGTTCTCCTCATGGCAGAACCACAGGAGACACTTCTCAAGAGGGACAGAGAGGACAGAATCAGATGGTGCTCCCTTACAACTCCCGGATGTCTCTATGTCTGGGATCCACAGTCCTTCAGGGATGAAGCTGGGACTGTGGCCAGAGAGGAGGTCCTTCCACCAGGGCCTCATGGTCATGGAACTGTGCTCTCTTTCAGCAAATATTATTTATTTATTTATTTACTTATTAATTTATTCGTTGGAGACAGGGTCTCACTCTTTCATGCAGGCTGGAGTACAGTGGCATGATCTGCCATGAGCAATGGCAGAAGGTCCACAATGGGATTTCCACCAGGAAAGCATGCAGAAAGTTCACTACAGCCTCGCCCCCCCTGGGCTCAAGCTATCCTCCTGCCTCAGCCTCCCGAGTAGCTGGGACCACAGTGCATGCCACCATGCCTGACTAATTTTTGCATTTTTTGTAGAGACAGGGGTTTCACCATATTGCCCAAGCTGGTCTAGAGCTCCTGGGCTCAAGTGATCCTCCCGTCTTGGCCTCCCAAAGTGCTGGGATTACAGGCATGAGGCACCACACCAGGGCAGCAGAAATGTATTAAGTGCTTTTTATGAATCAGGTATCGTACTAGGTGCTAGGTCACAGCAAGGAGCAAGGTAGGTTTGGCGCTTTCCCCCACAGGCTTTACGTTCAAGGGAAGGGAAAGACAAGAAGTAGTTAAATAATTTGGATAATTACAGGTTATGATGAAGTGAATAAGCAGGGTGAGAGCCAGCCAGCAACTGGGGAAGTCTGATTTTATATAGGGAGGTGGAACAAGGGCTTTCTGAGGAGGGGATATTTGAGACAAGGCCTGGCAGAGGAGAACAAGCCAGGCTGCAAAGGATGGAGGAAGGGCAGTTCTGATGGAGGAGCAGGAGGACACGCGTGGGCAGAGAGGATGCCCGGACGCCCACTGAGGGTGCCTGGGTGCATGCATAGGGGTGCCAGGTGCATGCTCCCAGGGAACTAGGTCTCCAAGAAGGAGACAAAGGCTGGGGCCACTGGGGCCCCGGAGGTGAGGATCTCTGGGAAGAGCAGGACAGAGAAGAGAAGACAAGGGCCAGAAAAGTGACAGATTGGTGGAGGGAGAGTGAGGAAGACCCTACGAGACTTCTGCATTTTAATGGAGATGAGATCAGCAGCTGAGGCGGGGGACAAAGAGGAGAAAAGCCAGTGTGGCCCATTTGGAAAGCAAGCCCAGGAGAGATGCAGTGGGAACATGGCATGCTGAGGGCCCATTTGATGCCTGTGGCCATGGATTGTGAGTGACACCTATCAGCTCAGCTGCGTGGTTTTTTCCTGGAGAGCTGAGGTGCAAGGAACTGGCATGAAAAAGGGAAATATCTGAGTTCACCTGGGGCTGGAGATTCATCAGGTGCACAGGACAAAGAGAAAACATGCCACAGAGCTGAGAGCTGATAATGGGTACAAGGAAGTGATGAAAATGATGGACCGTGATCTCCCCACCGGGTGAAGGGCAGCAGGAAGACCAAGTCCCCTGTAAGGGACAGGGAGGAAGCTGAAGTGTCCCTGGGTGAGGACACCGATGATTGACAGTGGAGGCATCACAAACAGTGATTTGGAGGGAAAGGCGGTGATGGACTGATCATAGGATGAGTGAAGAGCAGATTTCAGAGGAGCTCGGGTGTTGGTCACTGTCAAGCCTGGGTGTGGCTCTGAAATGGATGGCTAAGTGGAAGAAAAGTTATTGAGCTCAGAAGGTCAAGGAGGCAAAGTCCAGCCTCCTTGGATGCATGACCTTGACATTCTTGGTCAATGTCACTGGCCAACAAACCTGCAGAAACTCGGAGTGAACACACACCTCAGGAGACAGTGACACCAGAATCAAGGACATTGGTGACTTCCTTACAAGAGATCTCCTCAAGTCACTTGGCAAATAAATCTGATGGGAAATCAGCATGACCATTGCAGAGACAGAAGAGATCTAAGATTTATAGTATTCAGTAATTATCTAGTAAGAAATGGGATCCTCCTGCCTTGACCTCCCAAATTGCTGGAACTTGAGAGATTAGTTAGGGCTACGAGGACAGTCAGAATAATGCATCACCATTTATTGAATATGCTATTATTAAGAGCCAAGTCCTCCCCTCTGGCCATGATGGAGAACTCCCAGAGTTCTGAGTGAAGATCAAGGGTAGCAGAGAGCCCCAAGAGCCCCAAAGTCATCTGTCATAAAGACAAATTTTATATATATATATATATATACACACACACACACACACACACACACACATATATACATACACACACACACACACACATACACACACATATATATATATATTAAGATACAGGGTGTCACTCTGTTCCCCAGGCTTGGAGTGTGGAGTGCAGTGGTGTGATCATAGCTCACTGCAGTCTCAAACTCCTGGGCTCAAGCAATCCTCCTGCCTCAGCCTCCCAAGCAGCTGAGACCCCAGGTGTATGCCACTATGCCTAGCTAATTTTTTTTAAATTTTTTGTAGAGATGAGGTCTTGTTATGTTGCCCAGGCTGATCTTGAACTCCTGGCCTCAAGCGATCCTCCTGCCTTGACCTCCCAAATTGCTGGGATTACAGGTGAAATAAGGCTCTTTTATTAACTAGTATCAATGACTTGAGCCTGATTTACCCAGTTCATTGCTGGAAGTGCAGTAGGGACTGAAACCTCTAGTCCTCAATTGCTTGACTGCAATTGCATGAGCGGAGCAGTGCAGTTACGTTTTGAGAATCAGAGGTCTTAACTCTCCGCTGGCTCGAGCAAGGGCTTCACTGACCCACAGGTCAAGCTTTCTCAGGCCAGGAGCCCACAGGAAAGAGAAATGGACTCCACTCCAATGCCTGGAAGTTCCCTGGCCACCTTCTTCTATTCCTTTCTGATTCCGAATGAGTACATGTCTACAATGGCCATGTCTTGAGAGCAGGAGAGTCAGGGAAGCCAGCCCACCAGTTGTTGCTTTGCGGATGTGGCCTGGGAGAGCCCAAACGTCAGAGTGAGAAAGCCATAGACTACTTTACCTCCTAGACTTGGGAGCCTGAGACCCGGAGTGGCAATGTAACCTTTTCTAAATCCTCTGGTAGCAAAGCAAGGCTTCGAACGAGGCCTCCCCATCCCCAGCTCCAAAGTTGAGGGTCCTCTCAGTCCCTCCAATTCCCCCTGCAGCCCAGAAAACTGCAAAGTTTCTCACTGAACAAAGACAGGTGCAAAGTGAAAATGCCCTAAAATGCCGGTGCCACACAATCCAGTGTGCAAGAAACTGACCACTCAAGAGTGAGTTTCTGCCTCAGTTTCACAACTTTTGTCCAAGTTGCTTACAGCACCAAATTTATTTTCATATAATACTATTGGCCACAAACTTCTACATGATCAGAATTAGCACAATTAATATTTAACATGTGGGCACCTGGCACCTCCCAGCATTCTGATGAATAAAGTATGTGATCTATTACTCCATATTTACCCAACTCAAAAAAATTAGTAGTGGTGATGGTGGTGGTGATGGGAGTAATCGTAGTAACAGGACCAAAGTAGTATTTATTGAATGCCTACTGTATACCAGGCATGAAAGTAAGTACTTTCAAATATAGCACCTCATTTAAATCATAAGATTATAAATTATCACCTAAACCACATTATTTTGCAATATTTTAGTCCATTCTGCTCAATCGATATTTTTTGAAAATCAAGTAGCACAGTTCAATAATTCCCAAGTCAAGTCTGATTTTTCTTCAGAAAGTTGGTAGAGAAAGTATCCCCCCACCAACTGTAGACCCAGTAAGTTAACTTATGCCCTAGAGCAAACTATCCTGTCAGAGTAATAAACAGCCATTTAAAAAATGTGTGTTTTAATGGAAATATTGACATGACCTTAAGAACACATAGCACCACCAAATAGAACAGCCGGGTGCAGACAGGGAGAGGGGCCTGATAAACTTTTGTCTGTATCATGCCTGGGCTTTCCAAGGTCTGGAACTATCTTTGCAAAAGATATCTTTGCAAAAGATAGTTCCAACAAGAACTTTAAACATAATTTAGATGCTCTCTTAAATATAATTTCATCATCACTTCCATGGGTGTTGCATTGTATTGGTTGATCCCATACCCTTTATAGAACAGAACTCCAAAAACTTGACTCTTTTGAGGGCTCTGTCTATAAGCAGACATTCTGTAGAACAGGCTTAAAATAGATTCCTCCCCACCTCCCATTCCCCAGCCCCCCACCTCCAAAATTCCAGCTAAGCATATTTTTCTTCAAAGGGCAAAGTTGACCTAGGATTATGTGTGTTCTCTGTACAAAGGATATGTTTTCAGCAAGCAGGACCACATTCCTACGAAGCAAAAATGTTCCCTGTAAGCTGATTGTTCCAGTCCTTTCGGACCTGTCTCAATAAAGGCTCTGTTCTGTTCACTTGCTGCTGTGTGGCCCATGTTCTCAGAGGTGGCTTAGGACAGGTGTTTGTCTACTGAGAGCCTGAGAGGGACCCTGAGCCAGCCCTCTTGAGGGTTAAGGGGCCTCGGTCAGATAGCTGCTGGCCTTCTTGACACACCGACCTTTGCAGAGCAACCCCTCAAAGAAGATTCATTTTAATAAAACCCAACAGAGCTCCCTTGCATGAGGGTATCCCTCTCTACAGTGCTAATTCCCATCTCTCACTCTGATGATGCCGCAAAATTCTATTATTGCAGGGGGGAAAGAGAGGAGTAGAAAAGTGAGAGAGAGAAATCGAGAACAAAATGAAAGCAGCCAATATTTCTAAGTACCTCTTGATGGTCTCTAATGTCTAAAAGCCACCAAACTAGGTCCAAGTACACCAAGTCCCTGGCAATGCCAGCTTCAAGAGCAGCAGGAAAATCCAAAAGGAACCCCATTTCACATCTGTGAACACGCCTCTATCTTTCCAGAGAGAGCCGTGTGGATATTGGGTCCAGCAAATCTCTCCCTCCTATAGGAGACCTTTATTTCTGAAACACACATGTGGTACAAATAACTATTTGCATTACAAAACGATTCCAACGGAACTTGAGTGATTAGTTAGGGCTACGTGGACAGCCAGAATAATGCATCACCATTTATTGAATACACGATTATTAAGAGCCAAGTCCTCCCCTCTGGCCATGATGGAGAACTCCCATGGAGTTCTGAGTGAAGATCAAGGGCAGGAGAGAGCCCCAAGAGCAGGTTACACAGAGGCCCATGAGTTCCTCTGCTGCCTTGTCAGGGGCTGCAGAGGCTTTGCTGGGATAGGGACATGAGCCCGAATGAGAGTCAAAGTTGCCCTTGGGTAAGCTGTGGCCAAGTGTGGCCTCCACCAAAGTCTCAGTGTATTTCTCAAGGAGGCCTGGAGGCTCAAGTCTTTCTCCCCTCACTTCTTCAGCCATCATGGTCACTGGAGCCAGGCAATGCCTCCCCACGTCCCCGGGGAGTTGTGCAGAGCTGAACACACACAAGGCACCTTCACGTTCATTGGTAAACTAATATTTGAGTCATGATCATCACCATCGCTGTGAATCGAGGGTTTCTTCCCTCTGCCAAGCACTTCATCTGACTGATTTCATTTCATCCACACCCACCTCACGAAGCAGGTTCCACCCCATTCTGAGAGAAGAGGAAACGGGCACAGGGTCTGACCTGTCCCCACTAGTAATGGTGGCTCCAGGATCCTAGGCTAATCCCACCTGCTCATTCTACTGACTGGCTAATATAACCCCATTCTCCAGCCTTAAAAGTCATTATGGTCCCTAACTCCACTCATCAGAGGACACAGACATTGCCCAAAGGATAAAAATTCCGCAGCTCAGGCCGCAGAGGTGAGAGGGATGAACACCAAGGTCTTGGGAGATGCAAAAGTGTGAACACAGAAACCCAAACCCAAGCTAAATGCATGAAAGACAGCCCCCCACACGAAGGGTGCATGGCTGCTTCATGCAGGTTTCCAGAACTTCCAACCAAAGCCTGCTGAGGGGTGTGCAGGAACAATGACGGCATGCCAATGTCATGTGACTTTTGTCACTGATCTTTCAACATGCAAAGCTGGGTTCATGTGTCTCCAATTCCAAATCCAAAATTGAAGTCTTATGTGGAGATAATTATAAGCGAAAATCAAACGCAGGCCTGAAAAACACCCCACTTTCCTCATAAAATAACTCTTCACAGAGAAGAGCCTGGATTAGCAGAGGAAGTCCAGGATGGCACAGACCTCTCTGGCCGGGGCAGGGTTTGGTCAGACCTCAGTCATTCGAAGCTGGTGTCAACGCTGGGGCCCCTGAGCCCGAGGTCTGAACCCCAAGCCCGAGGAAAGGCGCACTCCTCTTGGATTAATTTCAACAATGCTGTGTCCTTTAACAAAAGGCTGTAAGCGAACAGGAGATTAAATTGCATAAGGGGGAAAAAATGTTTATCTTTTTATTAATTAATTAACTTATTTATTTTTAGAGGCAGGGATTTTCTCTGTCGCCCAGACTGGAGTGCAGCGGGGCAATCGTGGCTCACTGCAGCCTCCCGTTATTGCTGGGCTGAAGCGATAACACCTGAATCAATAAGACCATGCCTGAGTAGCTGGGACTACAGATACGTGCCATTATACCTGGTTACTTTTCAATTTTGTGTGGAGATGGGGTCTCCCGATGTTGCCCAGACTGGTCTCAAATGCCTGGGCCCAAATGATCCTCTTGCCTCAGCCTCCCAAAACACTGGGATTACAGGCATGGGCTACTGCGCCCAACAAAAACAAAAACAAAAAAAAACAAAAACAAAAAAAAAGCTTTTTTTAAAAAAAAAAAAACTCCCAGTTAAAAAAAACATCGCGTGTCTTTCAAGGGCCATTTGTACGGCAGAATCCTTCTCTTCTTTGTGCCAAAGATGGAGAGGCACATTTGTGTCTCCCGCATCGAAAGCCGTCTCACGCACTGAAAGCTTCGCACTGTGCTGGGCGCTTCACATACGCTTTCATTTCTTCCACACCCACCTATGCGTTCGTGGCAGTCACCATCCCCTGGTCCTCTCCTCAAAAAGTTGTCAGTGACCAACTTTAAGAGGATTCTCTAGAAAAAGCCAAAGTGACGTGTCCGGCTGCCTGGAGGACACTTGTTCCCTACCACAAATAAAAAGAGGACAGTACTGTGTAAAGAGCTCTGGCTTCAACACGACACTCGGCCCCAGATTAGCACCCTGTCTCCCGCACCCTTTTCTCCCTGCACTGCTCTGACTGCCAGACTTTCTGAGCCCACTGTTCCCCTCTTAGCCCCGTGGGGCAGACTCCCAAGGATCCCAGGCCTCCCCCAAATAGCATTGGCAGAGCGATGCCAAGCCCGGACTGACCAGTGGGACATGTGCCTGGCAATGGGGCCGGCCCTCCTCGCCAAGCCTCTTCAAAGTGGTTGCTATTTCTGAGTTCTGCTTGCTAGCCTGGAGCACAGCAAGGGTTACCATCTGACCCCAGCACTATTAAATCTTTTTAAAGTTTAATCTTCAGGGGATTTTGACTGTAAATAAAGAACACTCCACATGTAAAAAATAAACTTACACTCATGACTTCATGCATGACCCCAAGTTCAATTTCTGTTTGTGATTTAGCAGAGACGAGACAAGGTATGGGATGCGCATCTGTGGGTGTGGGAGGGGCTTCACAGCAGAGAGGCAGCCCCTCACGTCACAGTTAGAGGAGGGGTGGCACCCCACAGCCACATGGCGGATAGGTGGCACAGCCGGGCAGCCCAGTGCCCGTGACCAAGGCGCAGTTTGCTCCAACAGTGGGCACATCTGGAGGTGCTCAGCAGTGACATGTGGGTTGATTTTCTGCCAGGATTTGGTGTCAGGGTCACACTTTCACTGCGGTCATGGGCCACAGATTGGATACCATGCACAATGCCAGACTTGACGTATCTAAGGTTCTGTGTGCCCCTCAGCCACCCCTAAGTGCTCTGTGGCAAAAGGACAGATGCAAGAAGCTTCAGAGTCTGAAGGACCGGACTTGAGCCTCAGGGAAGGGCCCTCTCCGCTGCCCTCAGCCTTTCACAGCTCTCCATGCACAGGCTGTCGCTGGTGCCCCAAAACAGTCCCCAGACACTGACGAAACACATGTAAGCACCCCATTTTCCATTTACATGTGAAGAAACTGGGCTCAGAGAAGCCCACCACCAGAAGGCAGCAGCTCGGTGATGACCTGCTGACTTGCAGCTCTGCGTTGCAGCCACCACACCGGCTGCCTTGCCTCCCAGATCCAACATTAAGCTGAGGCTTCCCGGCTGAGGGAAGCCGAAGGGTCAGAGTGAGAGTCACACCCAAATCGCCTCTAACTAGAGCCATCTTCTGTCCCTCAGTTGCAGACTGGTGCTGGAACCCCCGGATGGCAAAGTGCAGAGGACCTAGAGGAGCGTCTGTGCACTTGACACCAGTCCGTCCACAAAGACCTTTCCAGCCTGGCTATCATTCCTCCCTGGGCATGAGGAAGACATGAACCTGACTCCAGAACAGGTGCCTCTGCAAGGCTCCCCAGGCCGAGGAGCGAACGTGGATGGTTCTAGAACAAGAGCACTCATACCAGGGTCACCCATTGTATGACTTTGGGTGAGGGTGCTTTCTTCCCTGGGCCTCCTTACCCTAGCTACAACAAAAGGTTTAGAAGGTGTCACACGAGACTGTTGTTCACCACTAGTGCCCTAGGGAGAGCCAGCTCAGCAGTCTTTAGGAAGGACTGGAAGAAGAGAGGGGCTTTTAAGGAGACATGATGTATATAAATATCAGGGGAGAGAGGCTCTGACTTCATGGGGAGGGGATGAGGGCATGGTGAAGTAAATTTAAAATGGCCACCTTGTATCATTGTTGGTAATCTCCTTGTCTGAATCTCTCATTAGAACACAAGGAAAGGTCAGATGGAGTGGCTCATGCCTGTAATCCCAACACTTTGGAGACCAAGGTAAGAGGATTGCTAGAGCCCAGGAGTTTAAGACCAGCCTGAGTAATGTAGTAAGACCCTGTCTCTACAAAAAAATTTTAAAAATTAAAACTAACCGGGCATGGTGGCATGTGCCTATGGTCTCAGCTACTTGGGAGGCTGAAGTGGGAGGACTGTCTGAGCCTGGGAGGTCAAGACTACAGTGAGCCATGATAGTGCCAGTGCACTCCAGCCTGGGCAACAGAGCAAGACCCTGTATGAAAAAAAAAAAAGAAAGAATACAAGGGAAGACACTCTGGAGTTTGGAAATTTGCACTATGCAGATTCCCAAAACACAATGGATGGATAGATGGATGGATGTGTGGATGGATAAAAAAGAAAACTGGTGATGGATGATTGATGGATGATGGATGGGATGGATGGATGGGTGGATGGATGGATAGACAGATGATGATGGATAGATGATAGATTAGATGAATAGATAATGGATGATGATGAATGGAGATGGGTGGATGGATGGATGGATGATGGATGGGTGGATGGATGGATAGATGGATGATGATGGATGATAGATGGATGAATAGATGATGGATAATGATGAATAGGTAGATGGATGGATGGATGATGGACGGGTGGATGGACGGATGGGATGATGGGTGAGTGCAGGTGAATAAAGGGATAGTTGATTGAGTGGATGGGTAAATAACGGTGAAAAGGGATGGACAGATGGATGGAAGGAGAGACAATGGGAAAGAGGGATGGTCAGGGTAACTGAGGGGAAGACAGGAGTGGATGAGCAGAGGGACAGGACAGGTGGAGAGAGAAGTGAGTAGAATAATGGTGGGATGGATGGATTGCAAAACTGAGCACCAGCAGAGGGAGAGAAACTCTTAAAGGGAAGGTGAAATCCCTAAGAACTAGCAGTGCCACCTCTAATCATGGCCCAGACCACCTGGACATCCCAACCATGAGAAGGAGGATGGCTTCCTCTAGACAGCACCTGCCTTCTTTCCCATGCTGCCCGACCCAAGAACCCTGCAACCCTGGATCTGATTCATCATGAAGCACCCCCAGTCAAGTTCTGATAGAGATAGTATGTTTATTTTTTAAACAGGAATGAATTATTCAGCACTTCTAAATCCAGAATACATCAAGTCTAAAATGACACACACTGTGCTTTTCCTTTCTCCCTGCATACACTTAGAAATATTCTGTAATTTCTTTAAAAGAATAAAATTATTGATTATGGGTGAATTAAAAATTCAAGAAACACCCAGGAGCAAACGGGACGTGGGAGACGTCATGGGATGGGTATTAAGTGCCCGAGGAGAAGGGGTAGTCAATGTGGGGGACAGAGGAAAGTAAGAAAGGAAGGGATAAAGGGCTAGGGGAAGCGGAGGCATTTCATTTCTGCCACGTTTAGCTGAGTGGAGCCGAGAGTCTGTCTTCATGCTCAGCAGGCATTGGAAGTCTGGACTCTACCAGCAAAGCCCAGCCCAGGTGGGAAGGCCAGAAGTCCCCGTTAGAAGCTCCGTGGCCCCAGGGAGTGGTCTGGTTTATCAGGAAAATCATGGAGTCTTGGCCCTGGGCTCAGGAAGGTGTGTGAGCCTCCAGGGCCCCAGGGTCCTGGCTTTGCTTTCCAGAACTGGGTCTTCTAGTCAATGGGATGGGAAGACATCTGACCCGGTACCTCTGCCAACATGGTGTGCTTCCCCTAAGGAACCATCATGCTTTGAGCCTCAGCAAATCTCTCCCATTAGGTGCCCAGCTTTTCCAAGAGGAATCCAGGAAGTCATGTGAGGTGGGAAGCGCCAGGCCAGAGTGGTCTCCATGAGGCAGGACCACAGGCCATCCAAGGCCCCCACTGGGAGCGAGAGGAAGGGGCTCAGTGGGCAGGAGGGCTGTGAATGGAGGGCTCATGAAGAGTTCATGGCCCTCCCAGGTGACGGGCAATGGGAAGTTCTAGAAACTTACTGTGAGCTCCAAAACATGCATTGTTTCACCTACAAAGCATTGATGAGATGGGATAGGAAGGGAAAAGGATGGTTCCTTAGGAAGACTAACCTGGCTTCCTGTGGGCCTGGCCAGGGGCAGGATTTAAAGGGACCCCAAAAGCAAGTATGTAACACACGCAGCCCTGCCAAGAAGGCGCCTGCAGAGTCCTTAGGGCGACAGGACCAAGTCCCGCAGAAACAGAGATGGGTTTGTGAGGCAGGACAGACAAGCACAGTGGAGTCCTCTGAGCCAGGAATTTCCCCTGTGGGCATCTGGCTTAAGGAAATCACCCGAAATGAGGGGAAAAAATGTCTTCTTCACACAAAGATGATCATCATAGTATTTTTTTATAATGAAAAACTATTGGAAATAACTTGAAGCCAATAATAAAATAATTATGATATAAATTATGGCACATCTATTTAATGAAAAACGGCAGCTATTACAAACAATGGTCCCAAACTCAAGGGGAATTTAGCAAAATACAAATCACGTGACGCTTGAGAAAAAGACTGAAAGCTAGGGGTACAATTTTTCCAATTATATATATGAAAAACTATGGATGAACAAGGGAAGATGAGGCCAGACATGGTGGCTCAAGCCTGGAATCTCAGCACTTTGGGAGGCCGAGGCGGGTGGATCACGAGGTCAGGAGTTCCAGACCTGCCTGGCCAACTGGTGAAACCTTGTCTCTAATGAAAATACAAACATTAGCCAGGCGTGGTGGTACACGCCTGTAATCCCAGTTACTCAAGAAACTGAGGCAGGAGAATTGATTGAACCCGAGAGGTGGAGGTGGCTATGAGCTGAGATTGCACCACTGCAATCTGGTGTGGTCAGCAGAATGAGACTCTGTCTCAGAAAAAAAAAAAAAGAAAAGAAAAAAGAAAACAAAAATTAAATTAGCCAGGTAGACTAATTAAAAAAAAAAAAAAAAAAGAGGAAGATGAAAAGGAAGTTTACCTACAGGTTAGCACCTGGTTTGTGCTGGACCGGGGTAATTAAGGGAACTTTGATTCCTATGCGTCTGTTTTCTAAATTTGTGGTACCGAATGAAGATTTCTTTTATCATTTTATTTATTTATTTATTTTAAGACAGAGTCTCGCTCTGTTGTCCAAGCTGGAGTGCAGTGGCATGGTCTCGGCTCACTGCAACCTCCACCTCCCGGGCTCAAGTGACTCTCCTGCCTCAGCTCCCTGCATAGCTGGGACTATAGGCACACGTCGCCACGCCTGGCTAATTTTTCATAGTTTTAGTAGAGACGGGGTTTCACCATGATGGCCAGGCTGGTCTCAAACTCTTGACCTCAAGTGATCCACCCACCTCGGCCTCCTAAAGTGCTGGGATTACAGGCGTGATCCCATCGCACCGGCCTCTTTCTACCATTTTAAACTATAAGCACGGTGAGAGCAGTTGTAGGGCCAGACCTAAGTTTTCTCAGAGTTCAGAGAAGAGGTTGCGGAGAAAAGGAGATGAGCCTGGGGCAGGTGGACTTGCAGCAGAGAGGGCTGGGAGGGTCGGGGTTGCAGGGTCACACAGCTGGAGCTGATTTCCTGAAACCACACCTGACCCTGGAGCCACAGCCTGCCAGGGTGCCCCACGCCCAAGGGGCGGAGACGGTGAGATGCGTTTTTCTGTGTCACTGGAATAGACGAGCAGGAGGACAAGGTTATTTCTGCGTGTTTGTCGCTGCACTCCCACAGCGTGACACACGCTAACCATTCTGTACATATTCTGAGGGTTAATGGATGGACATGCTCCTCTGTGGAATATGCCTCCGTCTTCGTGATACGTCCGGCGCACAGTGGGCCTTCTCCTGCTTACACACTGAATTTAAGGCCCTGATTCTGCTGGGAGCCAAGAAGAGGAGAGTCCAAATGGCGTTTCACAGAGAAAATTAATCTGGAAATCATTTGGATAATCCAGGTCGGGGAGGGGAGCGTTCTACTCTTCCCTGGGCCCAAATTTCCCAAATACCGCGTACGCTCCACACCGTTCCATCTGTGAGGCCTCCCAGAGGGGTCTCTGAGGGGGCTCCACAGGCTGCGTGGACATCCAGCCCAGAAGAACCCCTTGCCCCTCTGCTCCACCCCAGTTCCTCCTTCTGGCAGGTCCTGACCCCCAAGATGCTGTGTGTTTTTCCCTGAAAACCGGGAGATAAGGAGGACAAAGAATTGAGGAAGTCTAATTTGCTCAAAGAAAGTGCGTTACATGGTTTCTCTGAGAAAGACTGAAAACATTCCTAATGAATCGTAGCCCAAAGACCCTGATTAAAATGGACTAGAATGAATCCGCTATGCTTCTATTTAAAAATGACATGCCACTAATTCAGTTTAATTCAAAAACTAAACATGATTAACATTTCTATATGATTTATCAGGATTTAAGAAAAAAATAAATGGCAGTGACCATCAAAATATTGACAGTTATTGGGAAGTGACTTCCGGTGTTTAATCAATGTTATTTTTTTTTTATCATGTGATTTTTTTCTTCAAGTCAGCTTCTGACACCAAACTACATTTCATCAAGGTTGGTAAAATGTTTAGAGAGGAACAGATGTCAGAATATGGGGATTGCCAGTAACACTGATGGGAGCCAGTAATTTCCTTCCTGTCCAATGGCAAAAGGATGAAAAATAATCTAAATTGCATACAGTCATGCAAGGTTTACTGAAACATTAATGGCTATAAAAAGTAAGAGCACACAAAGCTATCTCCATTTTTTCCCCCAAAAACATCACTAAGGGTAACGACTTTTATATTTTAATTGTTTTAATTTATGAGAAATTCAACGAAAACCTTTACTTTTAAACCCTGAAATAGCTACACAAATACAGCTGATGATATTGATTAATGTTTATTAGCTCGTTCCAAATATACTTGCATCTTAGTCAATTCTGCCATTTAATAATTTTGCTAAATCTCAAAAATGGAGATGCAATCTTGCCTTTAAGAAGGCAGCCCGGCTAGTTATTTACAGATTGTAACATTTACATAAGAGTTTGGTTTAACAAGAGATATAAATATAGATAAAACCCTTAGGACTTCATTCTTTAAACTGCCCTCTAAAAATCTGCCCTGCAATTTGCAAACTGAATTTTGTGCAGACTATTCTTGGAAGCCTTTGTGAATTAGGGAGAACTAACTCAAAGCAAGGGCTGGCTAATCACAATTTTGCAAATTGTACGTAGCAATCATCCTCACATTGTGAAATTCAGATCTATAAAATGCTGATGTTTTAAAGTTGAAAAATAAATTAGCTCACTAGAACTATTTTGCAAAAAAAAAAAAAAAATCAGTCTGAGCCTTTACGACTAAATTATTTGTTTTAAAAAAATTAAAAGATAGTCACATTGGTAGCAAATAATAAATAAAGGCAGAATATCATTTCAGCATGTTCCTGCCACTATCATCCAAACGTCGGAGGGTGCCTCCGGGTGTCCCCAACTTCCCGGCATCTCCTAGAAATACTCACCTGCGTAGAGCGTGCGGACCCTGTAACTCCCAGAATACACTTGTGGCCATGCCCGGACTTCTATTTTAAATGCCTGCAGTGTATTTGTCTACAATCTGGAAAATGCTCTCAGACAGGGAAGGGATTAGTCAACATATTCTTTGATATGTCATCTATTCACTTGCTAAAGCCGATTCATGTCCGTCCAGCCAAAGAAGTTGGCAGTTAGCATTTGTTTATTTGTTAAAACCAATGCCATTTGGGTTACAAAAACTGTAATAATATCAAATATAAAAGAAGAGAGCAAACTGCCCCAAAGGCACTCTCCAAATCCAGTCTATCTGAAAATGGAGTGGCCCTGGGTGAAGAAAGCTGACCTCAAAAGAGAAGCTTACTGGCCCACAGAGAACAGGACGCAACGACCCAGGGCTGCCGGTACATTGCGGTGAATTTTCTACAGATCCTCACCCTAAGAGGAGAGAGATGTATACATGCAAGTGCACACATGTGAACCATGCACACGCATGCAAACACACGTGTATGCACAGACTCATGCACGCGCGTGCACACACACACACACACACACACAGTGTGCCTCTTCTCAGCCCAATGCCCCATGCCGTAGCCTGCACACAGAATCAGAGGTGGATACAAAGACTGAAGCTCTGCAAACCCTGTTTTCTCAAACTTCAAGGCCTCTGTACAGTCTTTGGCTAGTGGAATCTTGCGATATTTAAAATTGCTTGAAATTAGCCCATATTTAAAAATACTCTAATTCCATTGCAAAGGCATCTGCCCGCCCTAGCCTTGGTCTGCATTATTTCATTGGCTCTTTTCAGACCTACGTCTGGTTTGCCCGGTTCCTTCCTTGTTCTTGGATATTACACCAGTCAAATATAAATACAACTGATATGAGGTTTGATATCACCCCATCTTCATGCATCGTAAGCTCCTTGAAGGCTGGCACAGCAGTTCTGGGCACAGCACAGTTCTAGGCAAACATTCTGTTGAACCTCATGCAGTGTTGGGAGAGGGCTCCATTAGCGCAAGGGGTCCTGAGGGAAACTGGCCAAGATGGTTTTATCATTTAAAAAAATGTGATCACAATGGCATTGGAAAGGGCAGGCCAGAAGTGCCGACACTTGGCCGTTCTGCCAGTTTCCTGCATGTCACTGTGGAGACAGCTAGACACCAGCTCCAGTCCACAGAGGTGGCATTTCTTACCTCAAGCACTCGGTCGCTTAGCCTGCAGTGTAGGCATTTTGTGTAACATTGCTTCTAGAAAGCAAATATTTATATTAGTAAATACCATCAAGATATGATCTGCATTCAAGTGTTTTCTATAGGTAGCTGCTAGAAACAAGAAGAGAAATTGCTGCCTAAGTGGTGAAGAGGGAAAACAAGATGTGTGGGTGTCTCAGAAGAATTGATGAAATGCCTTAAAATGTTACCTTTCTGCTCTTAATTCTGAATGTTGACTCAACACTCCATTACAAGGTAAACCCTCCAAAGACAATGGTTAGAGGTCATTGAAACTCATCTCCCCCTCCACAAGGAAAGCCCAGCCCCACTCCAGCAGGCAGGCGCAAATGATCTGCCCAAGACACATTACCAGCAGCCTCCAAGAGGGCTGGGTTCAAACGCACATGTCCTACGCCTTCCGGAGCACAGACGCCTGGAAGGATGGGGTGAGAAGACAGAGGCACCCACTCCTCGGGCCGCTGGACTTCCAGCCAGGCCATCTCCACATCTGGGCACAGGTGTAAACCCAGGTGTAGGTGTAAGACGTAAAGAGACATGTCACCTGCCATGTGTCTGCCCTGAACTCAGAGGCACCTGCAAGGGGCTCTCCTGACTCCTGGGGGGTGGCTTGAGATCATGGGTGGCTAAGACCAAGTCCCGGCTCTGACAGGACCCAGCTGGGTAACCCCAGACAAGACAGTAAGCCCCCTGCCCCTCAGTTTCCTGTGGGAAAATAGCATAATGACACCTGTCTTCTTGGAGAGGGGAGCTAGGACCTCAGACAGGGCCGGGCTCCAGGTGTGGTGGCTGTCTTCACTGTGGGGTGGCTGTAGGTGTTTATAACAGTATTTTCATCTACATTTTCAATTTTAAGTTATTGAACTACAGGCTCTCAGAGCTTTGGGCACCTTAAGAACAGTGAGGGCTAACCCCCTCTCTATTAGTAGCAAACGGAGGCCTTGCTCAGAACCCACCTCCTGCCCAGCCCACGCTTTGCCCTGAGTGCCCATACTCTGCTGTCCTGCAAGCTGTGTCTCCCTCCCCCTGTCCCTAGGCTCCCCAGGGTCCACAGCCAGGCTCCGCAGGGCTGTACCCTACCTGCCACGGTGGGGCAGGTTTCTTAGCATCCCACCTGGACCAGGCTCAGCACAGGATTCCACGGCTGGCACAGGCCAGGAAAGGCAAATCATGTATTCTTTATGTGCCAGCACTCACACAGGCCCCAGCAACCACCTGTTGAAGACCTTCCCAAAAGTCTTCAGCACACACCTGGAATGGCACCCATGGAATGAGGAGCAAAGCAAATGCTCTGTAATGTAAGAGGATCAGGCCTCACCCTCTCATGCCCAGACTACTGCCGGGTACCTCGTCTTTGTAGCCAACTCTCCCCTACCCTATCCACCCTGAGCAGTCTGTCTAAGCCTTCCCTGATTATGTCCTTCCCTTGCTCTACAGCAGCCCCCCAAAAATGTTTAAAATATGTATAACAAAGGCGTAATGTCCAACATATGTAAAGAGCTCCTAAAAATCAATTAAAAAATAGAAAAATAGGAAAACATGTTAACAAGCAATTTATAGAAGCCATTGGAGTGGGCAATACAGATATGAAAAGATAGCTAGTTGTACTCTGAATGAGATACAAGTAGATGATATCAATCTTCCTCCTTCATACTGGCAAACATTTAAAGGAGCAATAACATTGAGTATTGGTGAGGTTTTGGCAAGTGAGTACTATGCATACAATATTGGTAGACATGTATACAATGTACACAAACAACATTACTTGGAAGGGCAATTTGATGGCGTCCATCAAAGAATTAAATATATATACCTAATGACTCTACAATGCTACTTCTAGGAATCTATCCTACAGAAATACTCAGACTTGTTTACCATGATACAGTGTTTACTGCAGCATTGTAAGTGTAATGTTGAAAAGAAAATGGAAACCTCCCTCATGTCCAACGTATGGTTACATAAATATGAGCATGCCCTACCGCACAGAATTACACAGAAGTTAAAAAATGTGTGCACTTCCTATGTATCTGACGTTTTGATCTAAAAACAATACTGTTTTTTTTTAAAATAAGTCTCAGGACAATATGTATAGTATGATCTCATTATGTAGGCTTCAATGTCAATTTTATGTGAAATACGTATGCATGACTTTCTTTTTGTGAGTATTCGCCCTGCACATGATGTATACATATACCAGTCCAGCAGGTGCTGCTTACCAAACCAAAATGCATACAGGAGTTTTCTCCATCGATGGGAGAAGGATTTGGAAGTCGAGCTGAAACTTGTTTTTTGGATTTCACTATTACAGACATCTGTGCTGTTTGAATCTTAATAGTGAACCCACAGAACTTTCGTAATTCAGTGAAACCAACTATACTGAAACACCCAACCCTTCAGGCTGCCCCTTGTCCTCCAGTACCAAGACCAGGATCCTTCACTGGACTCAGGACCTTCCTATCGGGCCTCTGTCGACCTTCTCAAACCAGATCCTGCTATGAAGGGCCCAGAGTGGGGTGGCTCGTGTCCCACCATCATCCCTCCTTCCTTTTCTCACCTCTGCGTATAAAACTCTGACTCAGTTTTCCAAGTCACCTCCTCCAGGAAGCCTTCCCTGACTGCCTCCTCCAGGAAGCCTTTCCCTCCCTACTCTCAACAACTCCTTTCACCATGCTCTATGACCTTTTAGGACCCATCCCTTACTCCTTAAGGATGACTCACATTGGACTGTACACTTCACAAGAGAAGGACCATGCCTCTTCATTCTCCCCATCCATACATATTTGTTGAGCACCTATTATGTGCTGAGAGAGATTCTAGGTGCCGAAAATAGAGCAGAGAATAAAAGGCAGAGATTCCTGCCCTCAAGGAGCTGATAATCTGGGACAGGAGCAAACAGTGAAATAAGAAGAATAAGCAGAAGTGCCAAGGGGAGAGAATCACGGAAGAGAAACTAGAAGGCGTGGGGAGGAGGAGGATCGGGTGGGCCACAGAGGCCTCTCTGAGACATGCCATTTAGGCCAAGGCCTGCAGGTAGAGAGCCAGCAGGGAGAGTGGGGCCAGTGGGCGGGGATCGGGGCTGGGTACCCTGCAGGAGCTCAGGAGCCACCTGTGTAGACAAGCAAACAAACAGCTCCACCCAGAGAAAGGGGAGGGGTTGGGTGTGATCACCCACCTTAGCCTGCCTCTTGCTCACTACCACAGGCACATTCCTCCTATCAGACCAAGAAGGGCCCTGGACCACCTACCCAACACCTTGCCCAGGCCCCTGGAGTGAGGGAGAGAAGGGACCTCCCCAGTGAGCTGGGATCAGAGCCCGCTGCATAGGCCCAAAGTGCCTGTTCTTCACACAGGCCCACAGGGAAAGCTACTCGGGCCAAAGTGCAAAAGTAACCCCAAGAACATGAGTCCGACAGCTGAGCTCTGCCCCCCAGATCCAGGGAGCTGGTGCGGGGCCTGCGAGGCTCTGGGAACGCAGTGTGGCTCTTTTCTCTTTGAGGGCAGCTGCAAGGGTGGAGGACAGCAGGGCTGAGACCTTCTGATAAGTGGAACCTCGAGATGCGTAGCACCTGGCAGCAGGTACCAAGGGCACCTGAGAGCTGCCGCTAACTCACAACAGAGCTCTCCTGACGGGGGGGAGAGTCTTGAAACCAGAGCCCCAGAAGGTATAACCCGCAGGAGGAGCCCTGTCTACACCACGGCCTGCACGAATGATAGTCCAGCCCGCACGGCCTTGCTCGAGACTCCATTCCCAGGGACACCATGGTGCACCTGCAGCTCAGGACCGCTGCCCTGCCACAGAGGGGTCCCCAGGGTCCCCAGGCCCTTCACTCTAATGTTCTCTGCACAGCAGGTGAGCAGAGCCCTCGGCCAACTTGCAGCCCTAGGAGACAGCAGGGGCCGCCAATAAGCAAAGCAAGCATTTGCTTAGGACACAAGCCAGGCAGGGCCACCTCAGAGCTGAGCGCATTGGGAATAAGAGCTGGAGTTGACAGTCCCAAAGGAGCGTTGGAGTAGTTACCATGGGAGGAAGCAGGACTTTGATGAACTTCCTTACACCTGTGTTATGGCCTAACCACTATTCTTTATTCTAAAGTCCGCATAGTGCGGAGCGAGGGACAGGGCCATCTCTTCTCAGAGCCCAGGTTTCCAGGGTCTTCCTCTGGTCCCATGAGAAGGTCTTCAGGTTGGGAGACTCCAATTTCATACACTGCTTTTCCTTAACAGGGAACCCACCTGTACTCAGGATGCCACACTGAGCTGAGGACCCCCCAGAGGACACTCTTGGCCTGGGCTTCCCAGGGATGCTGGAAACCACAGTCGGGGTGGGCAGTGTGGGGACAGTAGGCTGTGAGGCTGTTTCACCTGCCCAGTCCTTGCAAGCCCCACCTTGGACAGGGATCTCCGGCCCTGGGAGGCTTTGGAGGTCATGGGGTGAGGGTGAGAGTTGCAGAGGGTGGTGGGTAGCAAAGCTTGGAGGTTTGGTCAGAGAAGGGGCTCCCTGTGGAGAGTGTGGAGTGGGTGGGCTTCTCCAGGATCCCTGGGAAACAGGGCTGTGTGTGGCCAGGCTGAGATCCACCTGCCCTGACTGACACAGTGGGGAGAAGACAGGGCAGCGGACCTAAGCAGAAGTCGGCCACCACTAGTAGATTTTCTAGGGGTTCTTCTTACCAGCAGGTTCTTCTTACCAGCAGGAGGCCCAGGCAGGGCCAGCTCTGTCAGGAAAGGTTTGACCAGAAAGCTCACTGTACAAGGCGCCTGGACAGGCACAAGCAAACCTCCATCCTGTTATCTGGGCAGCCCAGCCTAGGTCCAAGCCTCAGGCTGCAGAGACTGTGTCACCTGCTAAGGCAAGATCCTTGTGAGTGCCCCGGGCTCTGTGTCTGCCACGGCCTTGTCACCTCGCTGAGCCATCACAGAGACCCAGGGATGGCGTCTGGCATATCTGCTCTGAGGCTCATCCCAGCAGGATCTGGAAGTCCCTGGCCTTTTACTTTGATAGGAAGGAGAGACGTCTGGGAAGTGTGGCAGTCATCATCTCTGGGGACTGAAGCAGCCCCAGCCCTGCAAAGGGCCAGATCAAATGCTACTGTACCCATTTTGCAAAAGAGGAAATGGTCCCAGCAAAGGAGGGAGGCTGCCTGAGGTCACAGAGGTGTTCGTGGGAAAACCCAGACTCCTGGCTCTCTGTGTAATTCACATCTCAGCACACTAGGCCACCCGAGGCACGGTCCGAAGACCACACCCTGTTATACAACTGCACAGCACACATCCTTCACCCGAAGCAAGGGGGAGCCACTCTGACCACGAGCAGTGGGGGTGGTCCACACCCTCCTTCAGATGGGTTCTAGACACCGGTCCCCCCACGCAGGTGACTGTGGGAGTCTTTCAAAGGCAGAAAATACTTTTTAAATTTTATTATTTTTTATTTGTATTTTAAACTAGTTTAATACAAAAAGAAAAATAATCACTTTAACAAAAACTCCATTGATCTGACTTAACTAGAAAAAAAAATCGCAAGGAATCCTGGAAGCTTGTTTTTGGAAGTTGCTTTGGAAGCCAACTGTGAGCAAGGAAGCTCTGTGGGCTTGGGGCAGGGAGGGTTGGAGAGAAGGAGGCGGACGAGGCAGAACCACCATTCCATTCTCTGAGACAGGCTTTCTCCGGGAAGGCTGCAGCACATCCCCCTCTTCCCTTTCACCCCCGACCCCTCTGTCCATCCTGGGGTGCCCACAGACCTTCTCTCCTCCCACAGTGAGGGTCACGTGCACCTCCCCATGCTGGAAAGATTCATCCTCTCTCATTCGCCGCCTCTCTCCACCAGCAAAATGGCAAGTGCAAATTGCACCCAGGTGTTCAAAAGTGTGGCACAGGCACCAATGATGGGAAGCGAGACTCGTTAGTTCAAATTTTATTTAATTTAAACTTTTTCTTGCAACAGATTCTTGCTCTATTACCCTGGCTGAAGTGCAGCGATGCGATCAGAGCTCACTGCAGCCTCCAACTCCTGGGCTCAAGTGATCCTTTCATCTCAGCCTCCCAAGTAGCTGGGCTGACAGTTGCACACCCCCGTGCTCAACTAATATTTTTTAACTTTTCATAGAGATGAGGTCTCCCTATGTTTCCCAGGCTGGTCTCGGACTCCCGGCCTCAAGTGATCCTCCTGCCTTGGCCTCCCAAAGCACTGGGAATACAGGTGTGAGCCACCACACTTAGCCTTAAAATTTTAATAGTCCACATGCATTTACTTTAATGTGACTCAGGGAAACGTAACCAGCACCTTCAACCCACGATCTCACACCAACATTAGGACTGGGCTAACTAAGGTGGGTGGGTGTCAGGCTGGGGAATGAGAGCGTGGAAGAGAGAGAGAGACAGAAGTTGATGTAAAGCTGCTTCAGAGAAAATATTAAACAAATAATAGGAGGGTATGGATATGGCAAAAGGAAATAAACGAAGATCATATGGGGAGTAAATGAGGTGCAGATTATCCAGTGAGCAGGCTAAGCACCTTCCTGGGGCACCAGAGCAGTGTAGGCACCACAAAGTTGAGAAAAAATATTTGAAACGATGTGATGCTTTGGGGGAAAATATTAAATCTCAGAACTTTCTTCCACTTCTCTACACTTATGCTACAGCTTCATATTGCTTTTTGTCTGAACTGCACACAGGGGTGGTGAAAGGGCACCTGCCTTTTTGGGTGCAGAGCCCTTACAACCAGTCCTCAGTAGGAAGGGCCACCATGGTCAGGAGCTCGGGGACAGATGGGCTCCTGGTCTCCCTCCATCTCTGCTCAGAGCATTAGGAAAGACAGACATAACCCCAGGAAGCTCAGAGAGGCCCCTCTAAAGGCAGGCAGTGACTGGAGGCATGAGCAGGACCAGTGGTCACCCTCAGTACCCTGTAGAAGGTCCCCACGCTTGTCACCTCCAGGCCCTAGGAATCGAGGGCTCCCTCAGGATCTGAGCACCAGGCCAGGCTCATTAGGGGACATGGATCTCCTGAACCAACCTTACAAAACCCCAAGGGCAAGGGAGCCAGGGCCCTGAGTCGCCTGGAAGGGCTCAGATCAGATAATGAGGAATGGGTTTTACAAAGTAGCCCTCCGCCACAGCCCATGGCCATCCGATCGTCTCCCTGTGGCCCATTATCCGAGCACTTGAACCCTGGATAACAATGAGTTCATAGAGAAGAAAGTGCTCGGCGTTAATTGTCTGTATTTAGTCACGCAAACAGAAGCAATGGTCTGAGAATGGCTGGTTAGCCGCTGACAGCCTCAGCTCCGGGCTGGCTCCGAGGAGCGGTTACAAATTGTTTTGATGGAGATTCTACCAGAGCAGTAAATTTCCTCTTAAACCTGCTTGCCTGAAACAAGTTCTCTCCCCTTCCTCCGTCTTCTCCTTTCTCCCCACTTTTCGCCTTAAATGAAATTCCTGCCGCTGCTAATATCCAACAAATAAACATCATTAAGAAATTGAAGACACTGAAAGAATGTGTGGTTTATGTTAAATTTTCCCCTGTCAATCAATTCTGCATGTCTGCATGAAACCGATGATCGCATCATCATGTTAGTTTGCCTGACTTGTTCGGCACAAAGAAGGTGGGAACATTTTCTCAAGCAGGGATGTCAGCACTTGAAAAATCCATCACCATCTGTGCTCATTTTCTGAAAGGGAGAAAAACAACCCCTGTTTAAGAATACACCAGAACAAATAACTTGAATGTTTGAAAATAAACCACAGGGTCAAAGAAACTTTATAATGAAATGGGGAAGCAACAGTATTGTTCTGTTTTTATAACGCGGGGCTGGCGTACCTTCATTTGACACAGTCTTTGCTCCAAAAATAGATATTAATAATACCCATGGAAAGACCCGCACCATGTGAAATGCATGCAAACACATTATTTTAAAAGCATCTAGCAAGGCCCTGGGAGAGACCTATGGAGAAGGAGCTCTCTCCTGCTCCCAGCTCTCAAACCCCAGGGCTCTGATGAGGCAGCCTCTACATTCATTCCACGCCACGCCTACCATTCCCACTTGTCCCTGCCCCTCCCCACCCACTTGTCTCATCTGAAAGGCAATCAGAAGCCCCTCTAATCCCAAGAGACCACCACCCATAAAAAGCCAAGGAAGGAAAAACTTTCATCACCAAACTTTTTGAGCAAAGCCGTCGAAGCCACCCTGCGACAGGGACGCAGAAGGGAGGAGGGAGGCGTGAATGGAAACATTGTTCCACCCTTAATAAACTTATAAGCCAAGAGCATTTTGATTTAATTTTTCTTTCTGCGTCTCACTATTGTACTTTGTCATGAGGAGGTCTCACATAAATAATGTAGTGTTCTTATGAAAGTTTTTAAGACACCCAAAGTTGGACAGCAGTGTTACAAATGATGTCCGACACAAAGAATATCAATTAATCAAATGGTAAAACACTACAAGAACTCACAGCACACAAGTAGCAGAGGGAAAGATAAATTGATTTTTGCTGCAGCACTGCGCCTTTTCAGCCGCACAACTGTGTGAAAAATACCAGTGAAAAAGTGTGCTGAGGCAGCAGAACCATTTAATACTCCACAAACAGTTATCTAAGGCAACGTCCAATAACCAGACAGCACAGTAATGTGACCTACATACTAACAAAATCATTTTTAGACATAGAAGCGACTCCACACTGGCCCCCGGGATACCAGTTAGATAACCGGTTATCTCTTGCAACCTTCCTGGAACTTTGTCTTCGCCCCCTTTCCCCCATTTCTACAACTAAAATGTGTTACCAGAGACCATCCCGAGAGCAACCAGAAAGACACAGCGAACACGTCACTCCTAAAGTCATTTCATTTGCTTGGCGACCTCTTGAGTCTCTGCATTTTCATAGCTTTTTTGTTCGTTTTGATTCCCTTTACATGTCTTCTTTTGCGTCTGATGGACTTCTTGTCTTTCCCAAAACTTTTTTCCTAGACCAGAGTGGGAGAGTCTTGCAGTTGCCTGAGGACTCTTCTTTTCAGGACTTCTCAGAGATCTTGCCAAGTGTGGTTAAGTTTGGCAGAGGACAGGGCTGGGGCGACGCAAAGGTATTGCCATGAATCGCAGTGTCATTGAATTGCATCATAAGAAATTCTCAAGTGCCGTTCTCTCCAAGCTGGCCTCATCACCAAAGATCTATCTCACAGACCCTTCCCGGGAAATCGTGGTGCTCTACTTGGGGACATAGCCCGGAGTGAGACTGCACAAAAAAAAACAGACTGCTGGAGTCAAAGCAGAGCCCTGCTGTGACCACAGAGTGACTTCCAGTGACGTGCAGTTCCCCAGCTGTCTGGAGAGGAGCAACCCTTAGAACTTAGAGCCTTAGAGAACTCTCACTGGCTTTCCTACCAGGCCTCCGTTCCCTCTAGTAGCTGTCTATGGGCTGCAGGAACCCATTTTATGGAACACATGAGGACTCTGAGGACCTGAAAAGCTCCCATCGCCTCCATCACTGCCCTGGAGCAACAAAACCAAGATGGCGCCTAACTCAAGAATTTCTCTCCAGCTAGAGTTGAGTGCCAGCTTTGTAAGTCCTTTAAAAAATCTTCTCCTTCTAAACCTTTCTCCCACCCCATTTCAGTCTTCAGAACTTATGACTGATAATCCTCTTTGTTTCAAGAAAATCATGGTTCACATGAAAAAAAAAGAAAAATGTTCACAAGATTACATGGAGAAAGCGCCAAGTCCCCCTAAAATAATGCCACAGCAATCAAGTTCATCTCAGTCCACACTGTGAGTATTTTTAGGGTAATGTTACCCTTTATGCACCAAGCTAACGATGACAAACCATACACTTCTGTCCCTGAGACACAACAGATGGAATCCTGGATACTGCTCTTGGTTCTAATGCTCACCTCCACAGGTGAGGGCTGGCACCTCCCTTGAGATGTGCTACATAAGTTCTCCAAGATGTCACCAGCCATCAGCCAGAGCCCGTGTTAATACAGGCCTTAGCATAATGAATGGTATACTTTGCAGATTTCTGTTTCCAGAAAAGAATGATTTAATATCATAAAATAAAGCTTCAGACCTCCATGCCAATTACTGTGTTTAAGTCATCGAAAGCCACCCAGGAAGGTTAGAGGAGCATGCCAGTGTTAAAGGAATGTGTAACCCATCTGCAAAGAGAGGCCAAGTTACGCTGCTTTCTGGGTAAGAAGAGCAACTCGCTAAAAGCTTCAACACAGTGAGAAGAAAATGTCAGGCACCACAACCTTATTGCATTGGCAATAAACACGAGCCAATAACTAAATCATTGTCGCCGGTTTTGCTAGCGGGTCAGGCTGAGAAATACTGAAACACATAATCAAGTTCGGACTGTATTTTAATAGAAAAAGAAAAACGGTAGCGATCACAGCCCACTGAGAATGTTATGAAGCAGGAGCGATGTATCAGGAGAAGGGGCTCTCAGCAGAATGAATGGTCAGGGTGACTCTTGGGTGAATGTGGTAGACCAGGAAGAGAGGAAAAGAAGGCATGTCTCCCTCATACCCTCTGTTAAAACTCTCCTTAGAAGAGAGAAGTTTCCAACAAGGAAACAATGAAAAGCTAGAAAAATTAAAAGCATCCCTCACGGAAAGCCAACGCAGGTGCAGAACAGATTTTTTTTTTTTTTTTTTGCACGTCCTCTGGCCCCGGGAACAGTGCCCACCTAATCACGGTGCCCCCTGAACACAGTGGCCACGCCTCATTTAGCAGTGACTAGTTTTTCATTTCTTTAAAAAAAAAAAAAAAGGCACTATTTCACATATCAATCAAAAAAGAGGGGGGAGGTATTTAAGTTATTTTAACATCAAGTGTTTTTTCAAAGCTATAAATATATGTGAGGGGACTAATTGTAAACTTCTCCCAGAAACCCAAATCCAAATTCATGTTGCCATGCGAATTCGAGATAATAAATTACATCCTTCTAAGTAAAGCATCCACTGTAATAAAACACCCACCCCAGAGAACTCAGAAGCCCTGATCCCAGCTAAAAGGATTCATGCCTTTAGAATTCTGGATATATATACATTATTTTTTCTGTCGGTTCCCTCAACTTCTCTCAATTACTGATGTTCTTGACATACTGAATTTTCTAGGGTTTGATGTGTGATTATGGCTATATTTTTATCTATATGTTTTGTGGCTCTTACACGTAAGCTTTTTGCTCACAAATCTTTTATTAAAAGTACTAAATTGTAAAAAGCACATTCATATTTCATTCAGTGTTCCATACAGAAATGTGAGTTTTCACAGCAAACACAGCTGCATACAGAAAGTTACCGTAAAATAACATACCAGACTACAGATCTCTGCACTTTGAATGTTTCAGCTCAGAAGTAACTTCACCGGAACTATATTTTCCGGAACATTCTCATCTTCTTTCTCAAACCACTTAGAACCAACTTTTCAATTTTCCAAATCAAAGTCACAGGTGAAATATTCACCTTGAATCTCATGCACTTCTAGGCAAAAGCCAAAAGCAAATTCAGAGACATTTTTTAAACTTGACAGCTTTCATTAGCTCTATCAAAGTGTTAGAGGTAAGTGTGTTACAAACCAAAGACATACACGTACATTTTGCTATTGGTGTGTCTGTAGATCTTGGCTTGAAATGAATAAGCAAAGAAAAGAGAATAATCTGACTGTGGGGTGAGATGGCTCAGATGTTGAGCCAGGAAATAGGGTGACAGAGAGATCAGACAAGAGCCTCACTGAGTCCTGGGAATTCCAAGGTATTGATCCAAGGCAACAAGAGAAGAGAGAAACTCAAAGCTGAAGTCCGACCAGTGTAAACGAGCATCTCTTTCCAAAAAAAAAACTCTCCAGGCAATGTACACGCTGGCCTGGTCAGCTAGCAAGCCACTGACCTTTTGAAAAAAAAAGGAGTGTAGAATTAAAACTGCCAATAAGGCAAAACAATTACTCAACACAGATTTCATGAGCAAATGAATAAATGGGTGAATGATGTGAACATTTGTCAGTTGCAGTCAGCATAATAAATGAATCTGATATTAAAATTTGGAGGGAAAAATAAAACTGATGTGACCCTCTGTCAGATCACATCACTAAATATGTCGGGAGGATCCACTCCATGCCTGGCCCAGGCTCTATGCTGCTGGGGGACCGAGGGAGGACAGGGCGCCTGGTGGCACAGTCCTTTCCTCACTCACGCTGGCCCCTCCTGCAGAAGCCCAACCAGTGCCTACCAGGGGCCAGGGCAGATGGCCCCCAACCCCTGCCTTGGTCCCCTACCCAATTCTGCCTAGAAGAGTCCTCCCAGTGCCGAAAGGTGGGCTCCCAAACCCCAAACCCCAAGCCCAGATCTGGGGTCACCATGTGAACTCAACCTTGGCAAGAGACTGTGGGGTTAGCCCCACCCAACAAAGAGGCCCAAGAAACACTCTCAGCCTCCAATGTTAGTGCCAGGGCAAAGCTGAGACAACCACCCCTGCAGCTTCTCAGTGATGAAGAGGGCTGAGGCTCAGGGCTATCTCAGGGGCTTAAAGCCAGGACTGCAGAGCAGCCTGAGCTGATTCTCCTAAGAACATTAAATACCCAGCTGCTCACCGCTCAGATCACACCTCCATTTGCCAAGCACTTGACTCAATTAACAGAACCTTTCCACCCCTCCCCATACACAGTGAAGTGTGCATTTTCCTTCCTTGTTTTGTACAATTGGGGAAACTGAGCCAGTCAAGAATGGGTTCTTGAGGGTCAAGTGAGGACATCAACTCCCCTCCCTTCCCATGGACTCTCTTGCGCCCACTCTTGCCCCTGCACAAGCTCACTCCTGGCAGGTGATCCCCTAGCCCAAATTCTATATGGGCTTCCTCAACTACTCAACTACAGTGACGAGTTCACACTGTCCAGTCCATCTGGGGCAACCAAGGCCCAGACAAGAGAAAATGCAGCCTCAGGTCCTGGAACTTATGGCAAGAAACACCCTCAGCCTCCTGCCTTCCAAGCTTCAGCCTTCCTGCTCCTCTCTGGGCTACTCCCTTGGGCTCTTAATTCTGCAGAACTTCAGAGGAGCAAATGAGCTGGGAACAGAGATGTCTGCCCCAAGCAGTCTCCTCCTAGGAACAGGCACTCCTCTTGCAGAGGCATCTTTGCAAACTGTCAGGAAGATACAAATATGCTTTGCCCCTAGAACTTCTCCCCAGCCCGATTATGAGAACTTGGGCTGGTCCACCATCCATCATTTCCCCCGGATGTTGCCGGCAGAGGCTAAGAGCCTGTAGGCTGAGTGGTCCACGTGGGGCAGTTCTGTGAGCCCCGGGCTTTCATCCTATCTAGGGCACAAACACAGCCCTCTCCCCCTACCGCTGTCCTCCTCAGGGACCCTACCAGGTCACCTCACCTGCTGGCCCCAGCTGTCCCCAGAGGAGCCGGCTCTTGGTCATATAATTAACTCACTCTCTCCCCTTTAACTGGGGACAGGCAGAGGGAGGCCCCCACTGAGGTCCTGGCCCAGGCTCCCCCTTGTTGAATCAGTGAAGTTAGGAGGGCCGGAGCTGGGCAGGAAGTTGGATTCTAGCTCTGCAAAGTCTCTGGACCTCAGCTTTCCTTCCAGGAGAATGGGATAACAACTTCAGCTCCCTCCCATCAGAGGCTTCTGGAAGGCTCAAATGAGAAGGCCTAAGGGACCTGGCCTTAGGAAGGATTCATCAGATTGCGTGAGCCCGGTTCCAATGGTTCAAGCTCCCTTGAACTGACCTGCGTCTCCGGCTATTTTCTCAGAGGAAGCCCTGAGACGAAGATGCAAATGCGGGCGGTTTGGGCGGGAAGTTTGTGCGGAAGTTTGTGCGGAAGTTTGTGCAGGAGGTAGTCCCAAAAAATGCCAGGGGATAGCGGGGAGGCGGGGAAAGAAAGGAAGCCTGTACATAGCAGGCTAAAAAGTGCACTGCACTGAGGGCACCAGCCCTGAGTCGTAAGACCCTCAGCGGAACCCCCATGCTGCTCCATCCAGGGAGAGAAGAGACCGCTGCCTACTCATCAGCTCCCATCCTATCATCGACTGAGGGGTGCTCCAGAGGTGTTAACTCCCTGGCATGTGTGCTTGCCCCATGACAAGCCAGACACACACCAGTGACGAAGGACACCCCCAGGCAGAGTCATGGATGCTGGTGTGAGGACGCCTCACCCTGAGTGGTAAGTGGCTGCCAAGGGGCACCGAGAGTATGTACTATCCCTGCTTAATAAAAAAGGGTCGGCTGGGCACGGTGGCTCATGCCTGTATTCCCAGCACTTTGGGAGGCCAAGGCGGGTGGATCAGGACTTAAGAGACCAGCCTAGCCGACATGGTGAAACCTTATCTCTACTAAAAATATAAAAATTAGCCGGGTGTGGTGGTGGCCGGCACCTGTAATCCCAGCTGCTCGGGAGGCTGAGGCACAAGAGTTGCTTGAACCTGGGAGGCGGAGGTTTCAGTGAACAGAGGTTGCACCACTGCACTCCAGCCTGGGCAACAGAGGAAGACTCCATCTCAAAAAAAGAAAAAAAAAAAGTGTCAAAAAGCAAACAGGGAACCTGATTCCATTTCAAAGAACAATCCCCAGGCTGTCTGCTCTCCAGAGAAGCTAGGAACCTGGCTGATCACAGAAATCTGGAGGCGGCGCCAAGGTCCCTGCCCTGCACCTCCTGCACTGCCTCTCTTGCCCTGCCTCTCTCACCATCACATAGAGCCTGCCATGGCCACAGATGCACCAGCCACCGAGCTAACCGGTGGGGTGACAAGGAAGGCACATATCCTCCAGAAACTGGGGTCACCTCTGGGAGATGCAGCAGGTGTATAGCAGTGGAGACACAAGGTGGTGTGCCCTGTCCCCGTCTCAGGAGACCCTGACACCAGCCGAGCCTCAGAAATCCATCGCCCATGTAGGAGCTCCTGGGAGCTTCAAAATGCCAAATGCAGATGAAAACATGTGTGCCTAAAATCCACTGAGCCAGAACCACCAATGCTTTGGGCATCCCTTTCTATGAAGGTTCTTACATTGATATTCTAGCTCCCAATGTCAGGAAAAATTATGTAAAAACAAGAAAAATGCCCCTGCCACCAGAGAGTTTATAGTCCAGCAGCGGGGGAAAAGGGGATGAAGGAAGTAAGGCCAACACCAATTTGAAAGGGTCGTCTTCTCCTCCCTTGCCAGTCAAATCTGGTGCACTGTGTCTGCTGCATCCATTCAGGACACAGTGATTGCTCTCTCCTTGCAGGCCCTGGGGGGATTTGGGGGGCTTCCCCGGAGGATTGGGATGGTGTTGACATTCTATACAGAGGGCCCAACAAGAGAAAACGCGTGGAAGGTGGAGGTGTCTGGAGTCCGTGAGGACCAGCTAACAGGGCACAGATGCCAGTGGCTCGTGGGCTCCACCCTTGGCCCTGTAGCATTGTAGACTCCCAAAGAGGACACTTTCTCTTGAGAGTGCCCCACAGACTGCATTCTAGAACTGAGTTCTGGTTCTGTGTCTGCTCTTCAGTGGCCACGTGGACCCAGACACCTGACTTCCCCTGTCTAAGGACCTCCTGGGTCTTTGTGCAAATCCTATAGGATTCTGCATGTGACAACCCAGGTCACTGGGCAAAGCCACAGGCATTGCTAGGAGTGAGAAAGGAGTCAGCCCCCAAGACGCAGAACCACGGCTGTGAGTCCCAGGGCCTGCCCACAGCAGACCCAGGATGCCCAGGAATCTGCTCCCAGCACATTCCCCACTTGGCTGTGGCCTTGGAGACCTCCCTGCCACAGGACGGACAGAGCCTCCCATCTCCCAAGGACTCGCAGCAGAGCAACACAATCTGTGTTAGGATTTCCAAGGAAGCAGGCCTCCCTTTTCCACATCATTGCACCAGTGCTCCATGCATTCTATTTTAGAACGACTTTCTCTGCCTTACCCCCAAACCTTCTTAATAGTGCTGGGAAAAAATATTATATACAAACAGTGATTATAAAAAATTATTTGTATACGTTGCTAAAACGTGCTCTACATCTTTATTTAGCATCGTCTCCATGAAAGTATCTCAATCCTTGAGACCTTGACACTGGCTTTGCGGAGGCCTCTACACACCTCCCTCCTCAGCGTGCAGAGGTGGGGCAGATTCTACCTAGCCCACATCAGCACCTGGCAGGGACCTCTCTGCACCCAGCCTGGTAATTCCCCTTTTCCCTGGGCTTTTTTTCTTTTTCAGCATCATACATTATATTTAAGTCTCTCCAGCAATACAAATTTCAATTTGGCCAAGCTCTTTAATATTAATAGTTGTCAATCCAAATGCAGAGTGCATAATAAAAAATTTAATCGAAACGAATAGCTCACATATTTCTCTACCTCCTAAATATAGTTACCAATTAGACAAAAGATTTGGTTATATAACTTTGTAGAATTAAAGCCACCTACTAAGGACCACCAGTTAGGGCTGAGAAAGCAACAGTGCAGATTGCATTCTGTCCATTACTCTTAAAGATAAAGCACATCTCACCTTATCCTTCCTTTCCACCTAGGCACAAACTGAACATGGAATGTGCAGGCATGCAATTCACCAAAGTTGTTAAAGCTAAATTGTAATCAGCTAAATTGTAATCAGCTAAATCAGCTAAATTGTAAAAGTCACCCAGAGTGATAACAGAAGGGACCTGGGGCATCCCTTCTGTCGCCCTTTACAGCTAAAGCAACAGCGTCCCCATTGCCACTACCTCATTTTGCAGACAGAATAACTGAGGCTCAGAGGCATGAGCCTCAGCTTCCTAGTTCCTCAGACACAAAATTATCATGCGAAGAGGTTATTTCTGTTTAATATGAGAACTAAGTTACTGCCGGTTTCCCTGCTCTATGCTGAGAACCCACACGTCACCACTGGATCAGGGGAGCCACGGTCCCCAGAGCCTATGAAAACGTCCACAGCCAGAATCGCTTCCCAGGCAGAGCAGACACAAGGGCTGACTTTCCATTGTGATGACCAGGGGACTGATGGGGCGTCCCAGAACCGCAGTTCCAGGGGCAACCCCCCGACGATCCAGCATTTTATGGAATCACTGAGCTGGAAAAGACCCTGCGTCTCCTATCAAACCCCATCCCCTCCTATTGCAGCAGCAGAAATAGTCCAGGGGAAGCTAAGAGATTTGACCAAGGTCATGGAGCTAGTTAGCGGCAGAGCTGGGACTCGAACCTCCAGACACACACACACACTCATGCACTCAGGCATCGAAGAGTGCTATAAGCGCTGGGTCCAGCCCTCACCAGGCTCCCCCCGTTGCGGTCATCCTGCTGGGTACCTGGGGTATTTCTTTGGCAAATTACTCCAGACCTCTTTTGTGAGCTGCTCTAGGCTCTGCCCTGAGTTCCATCAAGCAGGAAGTTTAAATGAAATGGCTCCCAAGTTCCTTAAATGGTTTAATAAAACATATACTGACTGCAATGTGCAGTTTATAGTGGCAAACTATTGCCCCTCAGTTGGGAAAAATGACCTCCAGTTGGCAATATTCCTTGCAGCTTCATGATTCTAGTCTGCTGTTGCCCATTCCCTCAACCCACTGGGCAATTCTTTTCCATAACAAGGCCGGCTGCAGCCACCGCGTGCACTGCGGCCGAAGGTGCTCAGCCTGTACCTCCACAGGGCCCATTCTGTGACAAGATAAAAGAAACACCAGGCAGATGACAGTGGCACATTCAGAGGACAGGAAAGCTGCCTGGAGAGCAAAGAGAGCCCAGGAAATAAATGCAGGGGATTCAGAGAGATTTGGGGAAATCAAATGTGGCATGAAACGGAAAGCACTGTGTGAATGTAAGATTCCTATTGAACACCACCTAGAATTGGGATGGACAACAGGTTAATCAGATTCGGGGGGGGGGGGGGGGGGGGGGGAAATGCCTGTTCTTGGCATCTGCAATGGTAAGATTTAGAAAACTCGAGGAGGGTATAATATGAATTTCTAAAACTCTCCCACGTTCATAACAAATAGCTATTAATAACGCTTAATCACAAATGCCATTTCCGATATTTGGTGCTGAAAGGTTTTGCCTCGTCTGAAAAGTACTGGAATTTGACTGCCAGAAACTGATGACCTTTTATCCTAAACTGTGCATCGAGATGGCTTGTTAAGCTCATTAGTATTATATGGTGAATTAGATTAGGCCATTTTATGATTTTTCAAAAAAGGCTTTTTTGATATAAAAAAGCAGCAATTTCCTTTTTTGACATTTTTCATTTTTAAGGTAATAAAAATGGCACATGTGTACCATGGCATAATGGATTAATTAAGGAATATTATGTTTATCCTAACTCTTAACCGAGTTGTACATCTTCATAACTCACTCATAAAAATTAATGCATTATCTTATACCATGGGATGATAGATCTTCTATTTTTACCAAACCTGCTCAGAATACATTGTTCTAAATTGGATTATTCTGAGAAATAGTGAATGCCATATTCCAATATCATCAGCCCAAAATCATATTGTGATTTTAAAATGTTACATTATTATATATAAAATCTAAACCTTCTCCCCACTGTGGCTTTGAATTTCTGGACTCTTCTGGCTCTTGGAGGATCTAGCTGCCCCCACCACCTACCCTCACAGCCTATTTTATATCTTCTCTCATTCACAATGGATTTGTTGTTTAAAAAACACATTCATTGCATCAAAGAGTCACTGGACAATATTTTTGGCTATCCCTTTGTGTCTTGATGTAGATGTGAATATAAAAGAATATTCATGCAAGATTCATAAAGGCCCCAGATTTCTAAATCAACAGATGAAAAATCCCTAAAAATAATAATGTCCAGATGTTGCTTATTTAAATGAGCTGCTGCCATTTAATGTTGCCAATCACAAAAGTGATAGAATTTGTGAATTTCAAGGTATTCATAATTTACAGAGGATTATAATTTTTTATCAAGGGAGCATCCAAGGTGATTAAAATCAGTGATTTCAATAAATACAAATGATTCTTTCACAGAGGCTACCTTTATAAACTTGGCCTCATACCACGAAGCCCACACTTTCACATTGTAGAGTCTTTTTCTTTCCCAGGCCCCTCTTCAGCAGGAATGTGACCTGCCAGGCCTAAAATGCAGATTATTTTTAATGTGCTACAACTTCAGAATTGAAGGAACTCTTAGAAGTCATATCAACCCAATTTCTCTTAAGGGTAAGAAAATGGAGCTCAAAAATGTTTGACCCAAAGTCTTGGAGCTGAGAAGTAAGAAAGAAGCTTCCAGAATCCAGCCTTCTGAGATCCACCCACTAAAATTTAGGTTTAGCGTTACTATAATCCCAGGCTCACTGGCATTGCCAAAGGAGACTGGGAGAAATGAAGATTCCCAGGTTCCTTCCCAGACTGCCATACCTGCAGATCTAAGGCCTGGGGACCTGCACCTGAAACAGATTCTCCCAGCAATCCTGAAACCATCACTATAATGTATTCCCTGGTCTCAAGTCTCCTAGATGCCAAAAAATTTCTTTGGTGTGAGACAGGATGAAGGAGTCAGCACACCGTTCTTCTGCAGTTGACAAAGATCTTTCAACAGCCCAGGATGCTGCAAGCATTCTGACCCCAACGCTACCAGCATTAGGAAACTCCCATGCAAATGGTCATCAGGAGACCTGTTCTTGAGAGGCAGAAAGGTACAGTGGCAGGCAGAGCCGGCCTGATGTGCACCAGCAACCCTGGAGTAGAAATGAAACTCCACTCTACATTCTGGGCCGTGTCCGACTCTTGATTTCACATCCTCTGCTCTGTATGGCAAAGCAAAGACAGGGTATGGTGCCTCTGCATAGCTGGTGATGGGGTGTGAGCCACAGGGGGACATCCTGGGCACACCTCCTATAGTCCAGTTGCAACCAAGGATCTCAGCTTGAGTCAGAGTGATGCGTCTTGAATTTCTAATGGGCACCCGGAATTAGCCCACTATTCTAAAGGGAAGAGGGCACTGTACAGGACCCAGTGGGATTCCTTAAAGAAGGGCATGAGGCCAGGCACAGTGGCTCACGCCTGTAACCCCAGAACTTTGGGAGGCCAAGATGGGCTGATCACGAGGTCAGGAGTTCGAAACCAGCCTGACCAATATGATGACACCCCATCTCTATTAAAAATACAAAAATTACTGGGTGTGATGACGCGCACCTGTAATCCCAGCTACTCAGGAGGCTGAGGCAGGAGAATCCTTTGAACCTGGGAGGCGGAGATTGCAGCGAGTCAAGATTGCACCACTGCACTCCAGCCTGGGTGACAGAGGGGGACTCTGTCTCAAAAAAAAAAAAAAAAACATGAGGTTTGTGGGGAAAATTTAACTCATAAAGGCACAAGCGCAAGGCCAGTGGCCTCCTGCTGCCTGGCACCGAGCTCCCATGCTATGCATATGCATAACAATACAGGGAGGTTCACCGCCAGGGATGCTCATTTAGCCTTGAGAAAGGGCTACCTGTGGGAGAATTTCCACCCCCAGCTCCTGGCCACTCCTTTACTCCAGCCATCATCCTCTCTACAAATCCTAACAATAATATCTGCACGCCTAGTCCTTCAAAGAAACAGTCACTACATCCTGGTGCTACACTGAAGTAAAAATAGAGTTCTGTCCACCTTTGGTAGGCGACACCTGTGCCTCTGTTGGGGAAAGAAATTCATCTCCCTTCTTTCAAAATCCAGCTCCATTCGAGAACATGCCAGCCCTCTGAACTGAATGTTCTTTTTAAAGTTCAGTAATAAAACCCTCAAGGGTTCAAAAAGAAGTGGCTTAAGATCAAATGTGGGCCATTTAAAAAAGCACTTAAGTAGAAATTCTGTTAAACTGGATGTAAACTTTCCCCCACGTATCATTGCCAGGCATACGAAGGGATTATATAGTTCATCTAAAAGGACTTCAAGAAAAAGCTGCCTGGTACCCATCACAGTAGTTTCCAGGCCAGCCTTTCCTTAAATACATCTCATTTAAGTTGAAGATGGAACTGAAGGGCAGATGCTTGGGCTGCAGTTGGACTAAGCTTCAAAACTCTTTTGAAAATCTCTTGGAGGAGGAGGGCAATGTCTTAGGTAAAGGGGAAGCAGCACTGTTCTGGCCACTGGAAGGGTCTTCCCCGGCTGGGGCCTCACACTCCCCACCTCATAGGAAGCTTTTCTTCTGGAAGTTTTACTCTCACCTTCCCCTCTCCACTGCCAACACCAGCTGTAAATACGGAGGTCCAAGTCCCATGAAGGGAGCACAGGGAAATACACAGAGGACAGAGGGTGGCTCCCATGAGAGCTAAAGGATACTGCCATCCTCTGGCCACCAGAAGGACCTAGATGCTGCTTGGAAGACCACACACCCATCTGTGCCTCCCTTCCTCCAACCAGAAGGCCCGCCGTCTCTGTCCCAACCACATTAGGTGACCAGGGGGAAGAACCAGCTTTTTCATGATGTCTCAGCAAAAACCTGCAGCTTTAGACGCAGTTTAGCCTCCCTGTGGGTAGAGAGCAAGCTGAGAGCTGTCCAAGCCAGCTCTCCGTGGTTAGAGATGGCAGCCACAGATACAGGACCTGAGCCCTGGAGAGATCCACCCATTCTTCACCCTGGCTAGTTCACAGAATCTCCTCCCAGAACCCTCTGCACTATCAAGAGCCATACAAAAGGGTTTCACCCAGAAGGAACCTCACTGCCCACTTTCCCCAGGACGTCTTGGCCAACAGGGACTTTGACCAAGAAGGGACAGCCATGGTGACATCTCCTGAGGCAACCAAAGGCTCTGAGTTCTGTCACCTGGCCCAGGTAGTGGGTTCTGGGACCTGTGGGGCTGACAGGGCACTGTTCTGCTCTCTTCCCAAGACACCAACAAGCACAAAGTCTTCCCCATGACACTCCACTGCCCTTACCAATCAGGGAATCCTACTGCCTTTCCACCTCCACTACAGCTGCTTTCCTGGACACTGTCAGTCTGGGAGGTAGCATCAAATACTCATCTCTGAAATGGGATAATGACAGTACTTATTACATGAGGTCACTACAGAATTAAATAAGATCATGCATATAAATGAGCATGGTGCTTGATGCCCAGTACACAGTTGTTAGGCGCTAGCAGCTACACACAGTGGATTTCCCCACAAGCTGAGCTGCCCTGCCCAACACTGGTCTGGGCCCCATGGAGGCCTCCAGACAGGTGTGAACTCTTACACGCAAAAAGGAGCCAGCAGTTCAGCATGCAAAACACCTCCTGCAGGACAGGGCAGGACTAGGAGCAAACACCACTGCATCTGGCAACAAGAGGGACCGAGGATCCTGGCTGGTTTGCCCCTCAATTAAAGAACGAACATCCGCCATCCCTATGATTAAAACTCTTGCCTTTGCTTCAGAGGTTTTCAAACATTTTTTTCTACCCACAATTTTTTTCAAGTGAAAGTTTTCCAAGGCAGTTCACTGTGTAAAACAGATGTGCATGGAGTGACCCCGGAGGCAGGGCCCTGTGTGTCCTGGAGCCCCCAGCTCCCACTCCCTGGAGGTTTCTGCTTCATGAATATCCACTGGCAGGGGATTACATTAGACCAGTGGTTCTCAAAGTGGAGTTCCTGGGGCAGCAGAAACAGCATTGCCTGGAAATCTGTTAGAAATTCAAATTCTTGGATGATACCCAAGACCCTCTGAATCTGAAAATGTGGGTTGGGGCCCAACGTTGTTTTTTCAAAGCCCTCCACGCAATTCTGACACCCGCTCAAGTTGTAGATCCACAGCACGACTCCAGCCGTGGTGTCATACCTTGGTTACAAGCGAGCAGACAACCTCCCCACCCCCGCCTCCAATCACACTGTTTCCTGCAGGGCAATCCCTGATTTGATTGGCCTGGGAGGAGGCCTAGACATTGGCGGGTCTTAAAAGTTCCCTGTGTTGTTATCATCGATAGCCAAGTTTGAGAATTACCCCTCCAGTCTCTTGCTACTCAAAGTGTGGTCCGAGGACTGGCAGCATCAGCATCTCTTGCGAGCCTGTTAAGTATGCAGAATCTCACTTCCCTAGACCTGCTGAATCAGAATCCGCATGCTACCAAGACCCCCAGGGCTCTGTGTGTACATTCCTGACACTCTGGTCTAGGTCATTCCGTTTAAGACTTACAAAGAATCTTAGATGCCCACCCTTCAGGTAACAGCCTGCAGCTGCAATGGCTTGAGGCTCTCCAATGTCACCCAGGCTGTGGACTGCAGATAGACATCAGAACCAGCCTCCTCACTCCAAGAGCAGTGCTTCTTCCCACACCTATGTAGCCTTCATGTAAGCATGCCTGCCTCAACCTCCCTCACAAGCTTCTCTCAGCCTTCAGTCCCCATAGGAGAGGAGAGAGGAGTCTGCCCCACCTAAGGAAGCAGGAGTTGAGTTTGGAGGGTCAGGGCAGGGGTATCTTGCAAGAATTCTGCAAACTTCCAGAACCTTCCCTAGGGAGTCTGCCACTCATGGGGGCATTGGCCACCCGCTGTCTTGTTACTGGAGACCTGATCATATTTGGGATGTCACATTTCTAAAAACATTGAAGTCATGTTTAAATACACACACACACACACACACACACACACACACAGACACATTGGGGCCTAGAGAGGAGAAAAAGAAATTTGGTGAATGATTCCCGCATATGCCATACTTACATTTTTTAACTGTCAGTGTTGTCTCAAGTTATATTCTGTTGAGGAACAAAAATTATTCTGTTGAGTTCAGCCCACTCAAGAGCATCATTTTGTACTATTAACTGTTTTCAGACATGAAATAATACACACACATCCACATTAGAAAAACTTCATTATTTTCTTGGGGTACTGCAGGAAGAAAATAAAAATGACTTGGGGGTAGGGAAAATTCAACACACTCGCCCCTTCACGGCCACCTCAACAAATACACGTGCCTCTACCTCCCCAGCTAAAACTCCCTCTCCTTTGGGCAGCAAGCTCCTCCATGTTGAGGGCCTCACTCCACCCTCTAGAGTTGAGCACAGGGACCCTCAATAAATGCTTAGCTGCTCACTGGCAAGAGATAGTGAAAGACAGGGGCCATCGGAGCAGAAGAGTCAGGGAACTCAAGGTCAAATGAATTTGTGGCCACGTTACCACCACCTACTGGGCAACCAGGCAGGTAGAGAACAACGCCAGGTCAAGACCCAAACTTCACCTTTAAACAGGAAAAAAAAAAAACCTAATAGCTTTCCCTGTTTCCAAAATGTATGGGCATAGGTTAACACATACTTCTCCTGCCTCTTCTCAGGCACGAAGCAACTGCCACCCTCACCCCTTCCTCCAGTATTTATCAAGCTCCTACTAAGTATAGGCCCCTTGGCTCAGGCAGCACTGCACATTTTCAAGGATGAAATGCAAACTCCAAAGTCATTTCTGTCTTTCTTGCAATGTGCTAACATGCCGATCACATTATCATCCTGCAACTCCGATTATCGTACTTTCCTTTGTGCAAAATGAATCGAGCCAGAAAACTCTAAGGGTAAAAGTCCAGCTCTGCCAGGCCTAAACCACAGCCAAAAGTTCATGAAAAACACTGTTGTGCCTCACACTGCAGCCGCGTGAAGCCTATTGTTGAAATACAGTAGTTGCTGGGGGCTGGCAAGCGGGGGGAATGTCGTGCATTCCCAAACATAAAAGGAGAACCACAATCTCTTTGCCTGAGAAAGACGCAAGACCAGCCATTTCCTGCAGCCCCCAATATCCCCTAAGTAGTTGGGACTGATGGGTGATTTCCATAATGCACACAAATATGTAAAATCAATTAAGACTTTTCTCCCGTGGAAGAAAGAACAAATAACTATCCATGCTTTGTCCTCTGTATCAAGAAATATCAGAAGGTTCCTGGTACCAAGTCCACACATCCTGGTGGGCAGAGAGGGTGGCGAGAAGGGGAGGAGGCAGAGAGAGAGAACTAACCACTCCCTCATCAGTAACAACGCACCCACTGACCATCAGAGCCCGAGAGGCAAAAGGAGTGCCCAAGACAGCCTCTGAGAGATGGGAGAGCAGATCTCTACATTTGGGGAAAAATGTGCTGGGGTGGGCCAAAGGTATCTATGCTACAATTTACCCCAAACAACATGCGATCCAAAGAATGAAGGAGAAAGAATCAATCAACAGGTTCCCTTGTAGACCCTGGCTTACTTTCCTCTCAGTTATGGAAATAATTCACTTTTTTAATGCAAGAAGAAGTTATTGATTGGTTTGGCTTTTCTTCTAATCCTGAGGAAATCCTGTGCGTATTGACATGCCTGCATCCTAAAACTATCTCCTTAGAGTTGAAAGCTCATTTTGCCATGCAACGTAAGGCGTAGGTCTTAGAATTTAAACATAAGAATTAAAGGAAACTTAGCTCACCTAACTTCTCCTTCCATCTTCATTCTCTCCCTCAATTGGCTACCTCTCCCAGTGACAACATCACATCTTAGTATAATTACAATTTTTTTTCCTCAACCAGGACCTGACCTCAGGCTTACTAAAAACACCCAGAAAAGTCCCCTGGAGGCCTAGCAGTGGCTCATGCCTATAATCCTAGCACTTTGGGAGGCCAAGGTGAGAAGATTGCTTGAGGTCAGTGGTTCAAGATCAGCCTGGGTAACATGGCAAAACCCTGTCTCTACAAAAGAAATTCAGAAAAAGTAGCCAGGTGTGGTGGTGCATGCCTGTAGTCCCAGCTACTTGGGAGGCTGAGACAAGAGGATGGCTTGGGCCCAGGAAGTCAAGTCAAGGCTGCAGTGATCATGCCACTGCACTCAAACCTGTGCAACAGTGAGACCCTGTCTCAAAAAAAAAAAAAAAAAAAAAAAGCAAGAAAAAGAGAAAAAAAAAGCAGTTCTCTAGAAAGAGCCATCTTCAAATGATTTTGTTCATTTAATATGGTAGTGAGGAATGAAAGATTTGGAGTCACATGGACAGGCACATGTGCCCTGTTTAGGTAATGTGTGACTTGCACAAGTTACTTATCTTTGCTGAGCCTCAGTTTCTGTGTCTGCAAAATGGATTAGAGAGGAGGTTAAACAGAGAAAGCATACAGCACTTATCATAGGACAGGACTGGCAAAAGTTTCCCATAAAGTGCCAGGTGGTAACTATTTTAGGCTTTGCGGGTCACACAGTCTCTGTCTCAACTACCCAACTCTGCCTTTGTAGCGTAAATGCAGCTACAGACAACATATAAACAAATAGGAGTGCCTGCAGGCCAATAAAACTTTATTTATGGGCCCTGATATTTAAATTTCATACAATGTTCCAGTATCATGAAACATTATTTTTCTTTTGACTTTTTTCAATCATATAAAAATGGAAAAGCCATTCTTAGCTCATAGGCCATATGAGAACAGGCAGAACCATACTAAGAGCCACTGCACACACCCATGAAGACAGCTGCTAGCATAAAAACGGAAAATAATAAGTGCTGGCAAGGGTATGGAGGAAGTGGAGACCTGGCACACTGCTGGTGGAAATGCCAAATGGTGCAGCCACTATGGAAAACAGTATGGCAGTTCCACAAAAAATTAAACACAGAATTACCATAGATCCCGCAATTCCACGCAAAAGATTTAAGTGCGGGGTCATGAAGAAACATATAAACACAAACCAATTTACAAGAAAAATAACAAACAACACCAGCAAAAGGTGGGTGAAGGATATGAACAGACACTTCTCAAAAGAAGACATTTATGCGGGCAACAAACATATGAAAAAAAGCTCAGCATCACTGGTCTTTAGAGAAATGCAAATAGAAACCACAATGAGATACCATCTCACGCCAGTTTGAATGGCGATCATTAAAAAGTCTGGAAACAACAGATGCTGGAGAGGATGTGGAGAAATAGGAATGCTTTCACACTGTTGGTGGGAGTGTAAATTAGTTCAACCATTGTGGAAGACAGTGTCGTGATCCCTCAAGGATCTAGAACCAGAAATACCATTTAACCCAGCAATCCCATTACTGGGTATATACTCAAAGGATTATAAATCATTCTACTATAAAGACACATGCACACATATATTTGTTGCAGCACTATTTACAAAGTAAAGACTTGGAACCAACCCAAATGCCCATCAATGATAGACTGGATAAAGAAAATGTGGCACATATACACCGTGGAATACTATACAGCCATAAAAAAGGATGAGTTCATGTCCTTTGCAGGGAACCTGGAAACCATCATTCTCAGCAAACTAATACAGGAACAGAAAACCAAACAGTGCATGTTCTCACTCATAAGTGGGAGTTGAACAATGAGAATACATGGATACAGGGAGCGGGACATCACACACCAGGGCCTGTTGGTGGGTGGCGGGCAAAGGGAGGGAGAGCATTAGGACAAATACCTAATACATGCAGGGCTTAAAACCTAGATGATGTGTTGATAGGTGCAGCAAACCACCATGGCACATGTATACCTATGCAACAAACTGGCATATTCTGCACACGTATCCCAGAACTTAAAGTAAAATTTTTTGAAAAAAGAAACCTGTAAACCCACACTTACAGCAGTATTATTTATAATAGCCATGAGGTGGAGGCAGCCCAAGTGTCATTGATGGGTGAGTGGATAAACGACATAGGGGGCCGGGTGCAGTGGCTCATGCCTATAATCCCAGCACTTTGGGAGGCTGAGGCTGGCAGATGATTCAAGCCCAGAAGTTCAAGAGCAGCCTGGGCAACATAGCAAGACCCCGTATCTACAAAAAAAATTAAAAATTAGTGGTGGTGCACACATGTAGTCCCAGTTACTCAAGGGGGCTGAGGCAGGAAAATCACTTTAGCCCAGGAGTGTGGCGCTACAGTGAGCTATGATCATGCCACTGCACTCCAGCCTGGGGAACAAAAGTAAGATCCTGTCTCAAAATAAAAGAAAAGCAAACAAAAAATAAAATAAAATGTGGTATATACATACTGCATAGTGGAATCTTTTTCAGCTTTAAAAGGGAAGGAAATTCTGTCACAGGCCACAATATGGATGAACCTTGAGGACATTCTACTAAGCAAAATAAGCAGTCATAAAATGACAAATACTATATGGTTCCATTATATAGAGTGCCTAGAGTAGTCAAATTCACAGAGACAGACAGGTGCACAGCGGATGCCAGGACCTGGAATGGGTAGGGAGAATGGGGAGTTATTTAATGGGTCTAGAGTTTCAGTTTCAAAACGTTCTAGAGATGGGAGGTGGTGACAGTTGCACAGTGATGTAACTATTTAATGCCACTGAACTCTAAAATGGTCAAGATAGTTAAGTTTTATATTATGTGTAATTTGTTGCTATTGTTTTAAATTCTTAAATCTAAAAACACACACACACACAGGCAGTGTGCTGCATATGAGTCACAGGCTGTAGTTTACCCTTGGCATAGGGGCAGAAGAGCAACATAACAAACACCCCTAAAAAATGAGTAGGATAGGCATTGGGGAGCTTATGAGAAAAGAGGGCTCAGAGGCAACTGAAGAAAATTCTAAGATTCACTCACAAAAGTGTTTACCAGGCACCCACTCTGGAGCCAATAATCATAGACACAGAAATAAAGGGAGAAGCACCCCTGGACCTCATGAGCCAACCCTTGGATCCCATGTGTGGCCATCCGGGGAAGTCGGCCTGTGCACACGTGCAGGAAAGCACAGGGGCCCCCGTGGTGGTCCGGCCACTCGGGCACTCGTGTGGCTCATACATGGAGGTACGCCCTCCTTGGAGTGGTCAGTGATCTTGTCAGGGACAGAAAAGTTCAATGACTACAAGGGTGAGTTTAATTATATGTTGTCGCTGACTAGCAGTGGTTACGATGGTACAATTACACATGTAATTTATCAGCAAGATACTTGCATACATAATAAACCAAAAGCAAAACATTAAATTTCAGTGGAAGCTAAAAATATAAAACCGGGCCATGGTGCAAAACAGTCTCACTTGTGAAGGGGTGGAGGAGAAACACCACAGGCCTCCCTTCCCTTTTAAGGGCTGGCTGTCCCCACCCACCCACCGTGACCACGTGGCATCCATCTCAGGAATGCGTTCTTCAAACACCAAGCAAATCCCAAGCCCCCAGTGGTGTGTCAACAATGCTCCTTCACAAAGGAATGGGATGGAGAAGCTGGCTCAGGAGACTCACCACCCTTTCTGACGTTCTCTGAACTTGCTAACCAAGGACTCAAGGGATGCTGGAAAGACCACATGCCTGGCAACATCTTGGGGTTCCTAGCACTGGTATGAGACTGAGAGGAAAAGCCTAATTATCTGAAAATGTCCTATATTTTCATTAATCTTGAATAAAGATGGAGAAAGGGGGAAAGATGATGGAAGAGAGGAAATGAAAATAATAACAGTGCCGTGCTTGTATTAAATGCCTACTTTGAACCAGGCAGTGTTTTAAGTGGATCACACAGTGTAATCTACCAGATTGTTCCCAATTTACAGATGAGAAAACTAAAGTGCAAGTCCCTTGACACTGGATCAGACAGCTACTGAATGGTGGAGCCAGGGTTCCAACCTGCTTCCAAAGCCTATACCTTTGCAATACATTGTCAGGCGTAGAGGTCATTTATCTTTCTTCTTTAGTACATTCTCACTGGTACTGCTATAATGTCCATGGTACAATAATTTAAAAGTCAAGGGTGAGGTAACTTGGACCACTCTCATCACTGAGAATAAGTTTTCCAATAGATGGGCACGTTACACATACCATGCCAGAACTTGGGAATCCCACTCCCCAGAGCCTCAGCCTATCCCCTCAAGACAGCTGACCTCACAGGACTCAGCAGTGGCAAGCCCCACAGAGACCAACGCATGGCAGGTCTAAAGAGTACACACGAGAATCCCCAGAAGAACATGGAATACAGTGCAGATTGCAGAGGTTTGCCCAGGAGACAGACATCCAGTCACGTGGGCAGAAAGTCCTTTTAGCCTCATAAATCCCTCATCCACATCCTACATGGAAAGAGACCATCTTCATCTACATGTCCTCCATGCCTTCAGTCCCAGTCAACTGTGTATGTGCCCTTGTGGATTTTTAAAGACATTTTTATAACAGGGTGGTTTTCAGTTCACAGAGGTTGCCTTGCACAGTCCTAGACATATTTTTTCCATTTTGAAAAACTAGACTAAAAGAACTAGACTAAAAGAAAATGCCTTGTTATAATTGATCATTAGATTTTGAAAATAAAGCTTTCAAAAAATGCTTGGGAGACCAATGAGTGAATAGATGGTAAAAGTGAGATTTCGTTTAGATCAATGAGCCCAATATTCTCAGGTACATGTTAGGGCTTGAGATAGAGACCCACCCATCCACCCATTCATCCATTCATCCATCTATCCATCCACCCATCCATCCATCCACCCATCCACCCATCCATCCATCCACCCACCCATCCATCCATCCATCCACCATCCATCCATCCACTCATCCACCCATCCATCCATCCATCCACCCGTCCACCCATCCATCCATCCACCCACCCACCCATTCATCCACCCACTCATCCATCCATCCACCCACCCACCCATCCATCCACCCATCCACCCATCCATCCATCCACCCACCCACCCATTCATCCACCCACCCATCCATCCATCCAGCTACCCATCCATCAATCCACCCATCCATCCATCCATCCATCCACCCATCCATCCAGCCACCCAACCACCCATCCATCCATCCATCCATCCATCCATCCATCTATCCATCCAACCATCCATCCACTCATCCATTCATCCATCCATCTGTCCATCCATCCATCTGTCCATCCATCCATCCATCCATCTATCCATTTACCCACTCATCTATCTACCCATCCACCCACCCACCCATCCATTCATCCATCCACCAATCTATCCACCTATCCATCCTCCATCAATCCACCCATTTATCCACCCATCCATCTGTCTATTCATCTATCCATTCATCCATTCATCTATCCATTTATTTACATATCTATCCATTCACCCATTCACCCATCCATCTACCCACCTACCCACCCACCCATCCACTCATCCATCCAGCCATCCATTCATCAATCCATCCATCCATCACCCTACCCTCCCACCCATCCACCCATCTATCCATCCATCCACCCATCTATGTATCCATCCTCCCATCCATCCATCTAGTCACCAAAGCTTTACTGAGAAGCTATTGTGCATCAGGCACCATTTTAGGAACTAAGGAAATCACAAGGAACAAAACACATAAGCCCCTACCCTCACCACTCTTACATCGCAGTAGGAGAGACAGACCAGAAACCAGTAAAGGAGTAGGTCAGTAAAATGCTTCCTGCACCAAACAACACAATGGATCCCAAATCTTCCTAACGCAAAGGTAAATCAGAGCCATTTCCTCATTTGCTGTTATCATCAAGGATCAGTTGTAAAAACAAACAAGAGTGTCTCGTATGGAAATGTTAACAGTACAAAACTGTATTCCAACGTGGCAGAATTATCTAAGGGCAAATACTGCACGCAATATTTTGATGACAGAAGCTTTATTTCTCATTGTCTATATCCTTGATTTAAATATATACATGTATGTGGATGCACACGTATCAAGATTCAAGTATTTCAATATAAATTTTGTATTCAAAATACTTTTCCTGATTTCAGTTGATTGCCTATTTCGAGCCAATGTTGGAGCAGTAGTTTTTGTTCCAAATCAAAACAAGGATTTCTCTCTCTCTGTCTCTCTCCTTCTTTCTCTCTCTCTCTCTCTCTCTCTGTGTGTGTGTGTGTGTGTGTTTGTCTGTCTTTCTGTCTCTCTCGGTCTCTCTATCTCTCCCTCTCTCTTTCTCTATCTGTCTCTCTCTCTCTCCTATGCTCAACAATCTCTCCTTGCTCCCCCACCCTCTAGCCCTAAGGAGCCCAAATACCCAAGCTGCCTTCCAAGCCGAGTGGTACCAAGGGCAAAACCTGTTTCTTCCCATTTATTTTTCTGTTGAAGGTCTCTGGGGCTGTGAGGACTGCGGTGCTGGCTGAAGCCACATCACACAAAGGCGCTGAGATAGAAGGACAAACCTTCCCACTTTGATTTGAGTGTGTAATTGTTTGAATACATCTCGCCCGCACTACAATAATGTCATCCTTGGTTGACACAGATTTTAAAGCCCTTTGAAAAGGTGGAATGTTATCAATCATGAGCGTGATTATAATGGGATTTAAGTGGAAGACGCTAAGATTCAGGCCCTCGCTCGGGCCAGGCTCCTGACAGAGGAGGAGGGAGAGAGGAGGAAGAGGGCTGTATTTCAGCCAAGGAAGGGATGCCCTGCGCCGTGTTCACCCGCACATCTTCTCCCCCAAAGCCAAAGACATCTGAAGAAGCACCATGGAACTCTGGAACTCCGACAGGAATTTCCCCCACACACTAAAAATATCTGCTCTTGTTCCTACTAGGTTAGACCAACAAGAGCTGATTGGGCCCCCCCCAGGGGACATATGGCGATTTCTGGAGCTATTTTGATTGTCACAATGGAGGAAGTGTTGGTGGGGGCATGCTACCAGCATCTAGTGGGCAGAGACCAGGGATGTTGCAAAACATTCTACAGTGCACGGGAGGGCCCTGCAACAAATCACCATCCAGCCCAAAATTTCAATAATGCCAAATGTGAAAGACCCTGTGTCAGACCCAGAGAGGCTGGGCCACAGCGAGAGGAGCGGATGGGTCAGAGAGTGACAATTCTGGGGAAGCGGTTTGAAGCTACTTCCACTGGCTCAGCTATACCTCTGATTCACCAGCACACAGAGGCAGGTGACAGAGGGGAGGAAAAAACCAAATCACTTCCTCCTTTGCCTTTCAATCTAAAACACACCTTCCTTATTACGCATCAGAAGGAGCTGGAAAACCGACAATTTTTTTTTCTTCTTCTTCAAGGCAAAACAACCCAGGCCCAACAAAAACAAAATAATCTCTCTGACAGATCGCTGGGATGGTTGGACCTCTCTCCTGACAAATCACAACAGGGTCTACAGATGTGGAATTCACCCATCAAGCCCAGTCACATGCTCAGGATTACTAAGGCAAAGAATTGTGAATTTCATTAAATATGTTAAAGGGGAAAAAATCAGCTTTGAAAAATAGTAATCCTGTCTTTCAACAAAAATATTATAGGAAGCTATGAATTTGGTAGATCGGAATAGGGTGTTGGTACATGTTTTACTAAGGTAATATAATGGTACACTATTATTAGATCACATTAATCATTACTGTGCCAACGGCACTGACAGCCCCACTGAAAAGGATTGAAAGGCCTGGTAATGGATATAAATTACCCATTGTGTGATAAAAGGATTTTTACTAAGAAGGTAAGAATAAAACAGCAAATTTCTAATATAACTGTTGTGTAAAAACCAAAATAAAAGTAATCCACGGTCAGGAATATCCACAAAATCAGAAGTAAGCACTTTTCCAGCAATATAAAGTCACGATAAATATATATATATATTCATATATATATATATATATTTATATATATATATATATATATTCAGTGCAATATAAGATTAATTCCTGAGTGCATAATTCTGCTATCAATTTCCCTGGTTTATGTAGTGACCTCTGAGACGCGTGGTCAGGAGAAGGTGGGCTTGGCTAATTACATCTGAGGGTGAGTTTACAGAGATATCAGGGGCAGCCTAAGATGAGGCCACCGAAGATATCAAATACACATGTCGCCCTTTCTTTTGTATTTTAAGTTTGTACCAGCTCCTGCGCCGGAAATACACCCCGTCCGGGAGTCTGCGATCTAGAGTCTGACTGAGGTGACAAACACAGAGCTGCTTTGGGACAGGATTCATCCAAGACTGGGCCAAGCCGCTGAGTCACCCGGTGAGTGATGAGGAGCCCTACAGCAGGCGGCACTTGGACGAAGTCACTTGGCCTTTAGCAAAAGCCCCACCAGCTCTCAGCCCTGGTTCCAGGCTGCTGGCTGGCAGACGGGGACTCAGGGTGTCACGCAAGAGAGAAAGAAGTCACCCTTGTTGGGCTTTGCCTCATGGGGGGAACCTGTTCAGAGACTCAAGAACATGTCTCCACATTGCACGTTCACCCCACCCACAAGATATGGAACCAATGCTACCTCCCAGACACCTGTGACTCTGGAAGTTTCTCCATAGTTCTGCACAGGGACCAGCAGCCCAGAGAAGGCAGCCTGGACTTCCCCACAAACTCACAGACAGACACCAGTTCAACAAACTACAAATCGATGGTCCTTACCAGGCAAGTCTTAAAGCAATGGATCTCCCTCCTGGTTGAAGGATATTCTTAAAGCCGTGGTGGTCAGGAACTGCAAAAATAAGACCTGTTAGAAACTGTAAATGTCACACACGTCGACTTCAGTAAGTCACATAAACAGCATTCATCCAAAGTAACAATTTGCTGGGTTAGTTGAGAGCCTAAAAACCTTGAATAGCCCCCACTGCCCCCAATTCTTTGAGCAATTTAAAAAATGGGAACTATGTGACCTTTGCTGCAATGAACCAAATTTCCTCAGCTTGTTTTCAGTGGGAAATTGCCACCTGCACAAAAAGAACTTCTAATCATCTCTTATCTTCTCTATATGGGACAGAAGAAGAAATAGGAGCTAATATTATAAGGGCTCTCTCTCTCTCTCTCTCTCTCTCTCTCTCTCTATCTATCTATCTATCTTCTCTCTCTCTCTCTCTATCTTCTCTCTCTCTCTCTCTCTCTCGCTGTCTCTCTTCTTTAGAATTCTCAAAGTGAGGAAGTACCCAAGGGTTCTTGCTTTTTCCCTGATTTGTGGAGCCCTTTACAGTAGACCAAAATTCCACCCAAATTTCAACTGGCCAAGCCTGTTTGGTAGCCAATGGATACAGAATGGGAATCTGCCACTGACAGAGGCTTAGAGATGTTGTGTTTGGCATCAAAGTCCTCTCCCCCGAACCCAGACCAGGAAAGCAGCAGCCAGTGAGATTTGCTACTTCTTCATTCTGTGTTATCACTGAAGTAAGTCCTACATGGGTGATCTCACCTCCTATGGCATGCTCAGAGGTGATAAAGGCCAAGAAGGAAAGCTGGGATGTTCATCTATGATGGCTGCAGAGCTGCTGGCTAGGGGGTAATCAAGGAAGGCCAGCCCCCAGCTTGTGATCTCCAGCCCACTCCTCACCCAGTGCAATTCGGATTCTCATTTGTTTTGCCATGTCACAGAAGGGATGTTATGGGGCAAACATAAGTTCCCTTAATAAATTATATTTTACTGAAAGTGAAGTTGTAAATTCTGATCACAGAGGTAGAATTTTGCTATGGATTCAAAAAATCTGATTCTGCACATGGAAAACCAGAAGATACATTTGGAGGACTGGTGGCAGCCCCACCCCAAGAGCTTTGTACTGATTGAACCACTGGCTTGCAACACTTCACTCAACTCCAAGGCTGATTTCTGGCAACCAAAAAGGTGTTCGCTGACTACATGCTCGAAAAGTGTTTTCTCAGGGTGCCACAGGGAAGCTGCCATCTAGAAACACATTTCTACCTGCCTATCCTGAGACATAAAGCAAAAGCTGACATCTCAACCATCTCCAACAAGGAAAGAAATTACATCTCAGTGTCTGTCTGTCTGTCTCTCTCTCGCCCCTGAATCAGATGATCTTTTGTATTTTTTTTTTTCCTGTGTCACTCAAAATCTAAGGAGTGAGGAACAAATGCCCGATGTTACACTTTCCAAGGTTCTGTCCTATCGCTGATCTAAACAGATCCCCAGCACCCAGCTGGCTTTGAAAACACTTATTTGCTTTGCTCTAAGACCTCCTTATGTTTAGGGAGGGGGTTGCAGGAAATGGGAGACACACTCAGATTTTATATCTAAGCTCATGACTTGCAAAATTCTAGGACTATTCTCCAGGGGCCATTCACTTAGAAGCCCTGTAAATGCCAATGACAGGAGAACACAGAGAGGCTTCATCGGGGGAAGTCCCACACCGGTTTGTCCAGCTTCACGCCATTGATCAGAACACCGTCTCCTGCAGTTGGCACTGGGGCAGTGATGGGCACAAACCCCTCAGGTTCTACGCTCTAAATCATGAAAGGGCCCAGCACAAGCCTCGTAGCTACATTGGAGGCTATGCTCTCCCAATGGATTAGTGGGTTTATGCAAGGGTGTCTGACCTGCATGAGCAAGGTTAGCCCAACATGCCAGCAGGGCAGCCGATGAGTACAGCCTCACTGGGCCCTTAGGAAAAGAAATCAAGTTAGTTCCATCTGTGCCTTTCTGATCCAGTCTAAACAGGAGGAGGATCCTGGTGTCTGATGTCGTTACAGTCACTGCGGGTCGGGGAAAGGTGACTGCATCCGACCGCAGATGCTCTCGTGATGCAGGGTGGGGAGGAAGGGAAGCACCAGCAGAATCATTCTGTCTTCCTCAAAAAAAGAAACAGCTCTTTTGGTGCAAGTAAGTGACTTGTATTTAGAGATAACACAGTCAGTGGCATAACCAGAAGCAGACTGGACATGAGGCCTCCCCTCACCCTGTCCCCTACAGGGACCCCGAGCTGAGGGGCCACCCAGTAGACTCTGCCCACGAGCCCAGTTTGGTGCAGTTCAGAGTAGGGGTGGGAGGGGGAATATTGAAAAGGTGGCAAAAAGCATGGTATGAACTAAGAGGGGTTGGGTAGCTGCCACCTCATCAAAATAAGGGAACCTCCACAGGTGCGTTTCAGTGCTTGAAATTACACCCACTGTACACCGATGGCTCCTGCGTCCCTCTTAAAGCACAGATAAGGCTCCCACACAGCCCTCACCAGCAACATGGATCAGCTTAAGAGGCCTGTTCACTCAGTGGCTTGGAGACTCCCTTCCCAGCACCTGTGGTGCACTGGGGCCTCTGGGATAGGTCAGGGGCCAAGCAGGTCTGCCCATCAGATGCAGAAACCACTCATCGTGTGAAGGTCCTGGTTGCCAGGACAAGGAGCACATCAAAGGCAAGGCACTGGGAGTGGGGCAGAGTTGACTCAAGCCCTTAAGCAAGTGCAGGCAGGGCCCTGGTGGAGACAGGGCTGGAGGCCAGGGAGGGGCACAGAAGTGCAACAGAGTGGCCTCAACTTCCAGAAAGGGGAGTGAGAAGGTTTGCAGGGGCTGAAGAAGGGAAGCCTGAATGGCCACTTCCTGGGTGGACCCTGGCCGGAGTACAGCAGGGATGCAGGGTGCTGGGAGTGAGGAGGAAGAAAGGGAGACTTCCTAGAGCCAGAGGTATTCCCAGGGCCTCTCTGAGGAAGGGGAGACAAGAGGAGGGGTGGAAAGTTCTGAGAGAGGGACTTCAAAGGGGAAGTGGGAGCACAGGAAGATATGGATGGGCACCAATCAAGCCAGGAAGTGGAAGGTGCGTCGGCAGCTCTCACCCATCTTGGCACACAGTGGGCCTACCCTGAGCGCACACACTCCCATCCCTGTGAATTCCACAGGCAAGGCAGAACCCACCCCACGGCCCAGCCGTGTTCACTGAATGAGCCCCGCCGAACACCGACTTACAAGCTAGCCCTGCACGGGCCCCTCTGTCCACCAAAGCGGGAGGCCACACGGGCTCCCCACAGGGGACGGGGCACCCTCCTCCCTCCCATATCCTCCCAGAGCTGCCTACACAGGAGCTCTGAAGGAGCCAGAGAAACTCTCCCTGAGCAAAAGCCTAGCCTGCCCGACTCAGACCCACGGGCTCTGGGAGACGGTGATTGGCCAGTCAAGAGGTGAGCAGAGACGGGGTACCCCCAGCATCACCATGCTCTGAGATGGGCCCAGAGTTTAACAAAGAGCGGTCCTCCAGGCCAGCGAGTTTCCTGCCTGTGGGCACCGCACACCTGTCTCCACCCCGCACCATGACAATTTGAGGACATGAGAGCAGCAATGAACGTCACCATCACTGAGGCCACAGCAAGCCCCGGGCACATGCAGAGGACAGTCCGGCATGCGGGGAAACGGTGGTGTCAGACTCTCCTCCCAGCCCCTCACCTCTGTCGGAGGACCTGGGTGGATGGATGAGGGAGGGGAGGAGGGAAGTTAAGACAGAAGGATGGGCCGGGCGCGGTGGCTCAAGCCTGTAATCCTAGCACTTCAGGAGGCCGAGACGGGCGGATCACGAGGTCAGGAGATCGAGAGCATCCTGGCCAACACGTGAAACCCCGTCTCTACTAAAAAAAATACAAAAAACTAGCTGGGCGAGGTAGCGGGCGCCTGTAGTCCCAGCTACTCGGAAGGCTGAGGCAGGAGAATGGCGTGAACCCGGGAGGCGGAGCTTGCAGTGAGCTGAGATCCGGCCACTGCACTCCAGCCTGGGCGACAGAGCGAGACTCCGTCTCAAAAAAAAAAAAGACAGAAGGATGGAAGGAGGACAGACAGGAGGATGGGAATGGAATGATGGAGGAAAGATGTAGAGAGGGAGAAGAGAAGGACAGAAGGATGGAGAGGGATGCAAAAATGGAAGGGGGAGGGAAAACAAAACTAAGGAGGGCAAGAGGAAAGAGAGGGTCCGAAGGTGGAAGAGAGGACAAAAGAAAAGGAGCAGATGGAAGGATGAAAGTGCAGACGGACGGATGGAGGCAAGGCAGATGGACCGAAGGAAAGGTGTGAGGGCTGCTTCAATTTCCCCCTCCTGGCTCATGTTCCATTCTCTCCTGCGGGAGGTGGAGTGTATTCCTGGGGAGACACAGGATGGCCCTTCCCTAGATGGGTCACTGGGAGGCCGGGCAGCAGGAACATGGGCTGTCTGCAGAGGCATCTGAGTGAGTGGCATTTGGGAGCCAGGGAAACTACTTTCCTTCCAGAAAAAGAGTTGGGCAAGGAGGATTTGGAGAGAAAGCCAGCCCGGCTCCTTCAGCCCTCTGCCCAGGGAAGGACATGGTTAAGACCTCCAGAGGGGAAACAGCTGGGTGCCCAACTAAGTCTCCCCCGAGATGACACCTGAGTGCAGTGGCTCCCAAGCAATGCCTTGGAGCCCTCTACCGAGAGCAGACTCTCCGCGTCCAAAGGTACACAGGGCCTCTTCTCCAGTGCGCACCCCCTGGGTGCTGGCAACTTCCCTCCCATGGTTCTAAGACCTCCTCCCAGCCCAGAGCTTGATATTCTCAAGTTCCACTAGCAACAAGGACCCTACCAAAAAACCACAGCTCCTCCAACCGGATCTGGAAATTTTGCCCCAAGCACTGAGTGACTCTTTCTCAGAGAACCCTGGGGGATGAACATGGTCCCAAATGACACACCCATTGTTGCTACAGGTTTCCAACAGGAGTGGGGGGTCCTGGTGTGGAAAGCTCCCAGGGAGGAGCCTCGGAAAATCAGCCACTCACTCAGCCATTACCCATCCAGGGCCCCTGCAGTCAGGCTCTGTTCTGTTTCTGGAGATCCAGTGATAAACACCGTGTCCACCTGCGTGGAGCTCATGTTTCCAAGACCAGATTCAAATGAAAGACGAAAGTAAAATATACCAGCAAATAACAATCTCTAAGAAGATAATAAAGCTGGAGGAAATGACCGTGACAATCAGAGACCTCTCTAAGGAAGCAACATCTGGCGAGGGACCAGAATAAAGTAAGGGAGTGAACTCTGCGAGAATGCGGGGAACAGCGGTACAGGAAGAGCGAACGGCGAGTGCAAAGGCCCTGAGGTCGGACGGAGACGGTGCATTCAAGGAGCACCAAGACATTCCCTGCAGCCTGGGTATGGAGAGTGAGCGAGAGAATGGACGAAGATAGGCTTTTTAGGATCCACATACCTAGATCACGGGAAAACCATGACCTATTTGCACTGTATGCCTGCTATGGAAGGAACAGAAAAGAAGGGGCCAGAGAGGAGGCAGGGGGACCCACGGGGGAGGCTGCTGCAGGTGTGCAGGTAAGGGAGGATCTGGTGTGAGCTGGAAAGAGAGCGGTGGCAGGGGAAAGGCAGGCAGATTCAGGATGTGTTCCATGACAGAGTGGTGAGACCTGCAAGTAGAACACCAAGAGTAAGGAGAGCCCAGAGTAAGCCATGCTTACCTGGACCGGGACCCGAGGGGCACAGGGAACCAGCCTCCAAATCAGCCTCAGCCCGGGGTCCAGGTGTCCAGGTGTGTTCACCAAAAGGTTCTGATGCTCTGATATCTTGGGGCCTTGCTGGCCCCAGAAGGACTGTCCTGCCCAGAGCTAGCCCATTTCTAGAGTTGGTAAATGACTCCCTGGGAGCTCCTTTTATACATAAAACAGCCAGTCCAAACCACATCGCCAATACCACCTTTACTGGGCTCTCACAGGGCCCTCCCACTTGGGGCCACTATCCTCCTGCCCTAGTTGCCCGCGGCCAGAAACCAGACAACTAGAAGCAACCCCCATGGTCCATGCCTGTGGAAACCACTCAAATGAGCCAATTCAAACCCTCTCAACCCTGCCTTGCCTCACCTTTCCCTGGGAAGCTACAATGAAGGCTGTTGTCCATCTTCTCCCCTCCCACCTTCTGCCTCCCAGGAACCCTGGTGCTTCCCCATGTGGCCCCCGCGTGGCATGGCATATCTTCCTCTTGGGAACTGTGAGTAACAAACTGTCCCTTCAATCTCACTTGTCTCCTGCCCTGTTGGCCGCGTCATATCTGAATAATGATAAAACCTACATTTCAAAACATCGGGTCCCAAGTCACCAGCACGAAGCCTGAGTAGGAGAGGACAGGGCCCAGAGAGAGTGTGAGGTGGGTTCTGCTGAAGACAGCACCGCCCACAAGTTTCTTACTGTCAGGGTCACGCTGAAGCCACCGCCCTCCTCCCAGAGGGCATGACATGCCGACGGAGAAATGGTCACCCTCTGCTAACTTCCACCAGAGCAGGTGCCTGCGCTGTTATTCAACAGCCACAATGTGTCTCAAAGAGGAGGACAAGCACTAGAAACATGGCATGGTCTTTCCCAAAACCCATCAGCCCACTCCACAGGGTCCCACAACGGACACACTGCATCAGGCCTCCACGCACAGGCGCTAGCACCTGTGTGAGTGTGTGCGTGGGTATGTGCTGTGTGTGCATGTGTGTGTGCACGTGTGAGCATTCACATGCATGTTGGAGGTGGGCCGCAGTTGCCACCCTGACGCAGAGCCCAGCATCATACGAGGCGGCTGAAATATTGTAACACAGAGCGCGTAGGGCTGCCCAGACACGCTTCCAAAGGAAGCCTCTTCTTTCATTTTAAAACAAAGGTAACTTTGATGGAGAAGCTATTTGATACCTGTTCGATCTAAATGCTTTCAGGATACACAGACATCAGACGCTGACAGAAACCTGAGACCCTACGATATCGGACCAGGCTCAGGGATGATAAAAGAGGAGTGGAGAGGCTTCCTCTCATCAGCTCGCCTGCCCCGTGCATGTATTTTTACATGCTTTAGCATGAAAAAAAGCCAAGATGCTCAGAGCCAATCAAATTACACCCCTGTCTCTTTAATAAACAAATCCATGTGCACATCAACAGTGTTGAAAATTCAATTTAAACTCTTTGTCTGTTGCCGCTTACTCTAAAGATGGTCTTTCTTAAACAACAGAACACCAAGGAGTCGTTAGTGCTCTCTCTTCATTACTTCAAAAAACCAATCATTAGACACCAGAGTATATACGTAATTAGAAAATCACTTCCTTTGCAATCCAAGCTAAGTAGTTTACATACTGTAATTACAGGGACAAAATCAATTTTTAATCATTTCCCTGATTGGGCTCATCAGCTCTGTGGGAACATTGTAACCTGCTTGTTGTGCAAAAGCAACATCTGGGCTAAAACAATTACCCTTTGTTTGCTACAATATTCCTTAAATCTTTTTGCTTGCATAAAAAAAAGAAACGAAAACATGAAGACAAGATATTTGGATGTCTTTGTGTCCTTGATCAACATATATCCGAAAGTTCTCCCAGTGACGTGCGCTTAATGTTCCCCGGAATTTACGGTTTAACAGTACACATCCAAGGAATGTATTTTTTCAGTGAGATAAAAGTATCTGATTGTTTTAAAGATCCATTCAGCTGCCTAATTGTTCCATAGCTAACACATGGTATTCAAACAACCCACACATTACAAAAGCTCATCTGGGTAATCACGGGCAACTATTATGGCGATGGTTTACACTTTTCTAATACAAATGAATGGATTTTATCAAAATTTAAAAAAAACTAAAAAGCTGAGTATGTGTGAAAAATAGTTGGTATGAATTGGCAAGGCAGGGCTGAGCATTTTGTTCTCTTAATAGGAAATGACCTCATTTACACTGGAGTAATAATTAGTACTGCTTCACTGACAGTTAAGAAAAAAAACTTTCCCAGTATAATAAGGCAGCATCTCCTTTGTTAGGAGATCTACATTGATTATTAACCCTTGCCAAGAAATTCCAAGTTTAACTCTCCGTTCCACTGGGCTCATGCTTGCTGGCAAAAGATAAAAATAGCTGTTTTGGAAGCCGTCACCTCTCACCAGATTTCCAAAGTTTTGCATCTAGCTTTTAAGTGACAATCTGAAACACTTGGTGTCCCCTTTGAAGAAACAGAGAAAGCCCCCACCACCCCAACCCGCAGCCACCAAGAGCTCCATTCGGCTCCCTGTACTCCCCCGGTGGCCCTGGTCCTCCCCATCCTTTTGAAGTTTATTGGCTTTGATTATTGCTTGCAAGTCCCCAAACCTACAATTAATTCATAGTCAAAACAGCCCTGAGAAGGAAGAAAGGAGAGAGGGAAAGTGAAGGCAGAGGGGAAATACTCTTGCCGGTGATTCAGTGCAGGCTGATAGTGCAAGAGATAGGAACACTTGGGCCGATAAAGAAATGTAGTCCAGGAAGCAGCCAGAATGTATTTACACACACACACACACACACACACACACAACACACACAACACACCCCTTCTGAGGGCTTTGTTCATTGACCAACCATTCTTGAATTCAGTAAGAGTGAAAACTAACATTTACCATGTGCCACCCAGAGTTCCAAGCATTGACACGCAATCTCACTTCATCCTTGCATCCATCCTATGAGGCGGGCATTATCATTTATGGATGAGAAACCGAGACACTAGCCCCAAAGTTCTGTGTCTGAGGTTAAGAGCTCAGGAGACGGGGACCCAGGGTGTGAATCTCAGCAGGCTGATTCCATGACCCGGGCTGGCAGCCACTCGAACACACGGTGCCCCAACGCAAGGCAACAGCACCTCTTCCCCACAGCCTCAGAGAGCCTCATCTCCAGGGCAGTCAAGGCTGCCTGATGTCCACTGGTCAGACACAGCCAGCAGCCCCCATGGCCGTGTCCTCGGGAGCACACACAGAGCTTGGCACCATTCTGCACCTGGATTCCTACTCCCCAGCCCAAGGTGGGTGGTTCTGACTCAGGACAAGGTGAGGAAGGAGAACTCACCCTGTAGGTCAGTGTTCTTAGGGTAAGAAGTGCAAACTCGATGCAGGCATTTTCTACAGGGCCAAGGAGCACCGGTTATCAAGCCGCCACGCTGGTGGATTTCCAGAGCCTAACCACAGTCAGGATGGAGTCCCCCAGATTCCCCAGAGGCCATGTTCTCCAGTAGTCAGTGCCTGGCAGGCTCTCCCTGAACCTCGCTCCACCCAGTGTCTTTGCCCTGGATCTCTCACCCCATCCACAAGGATGAAGACCCCACTCAGCTCAAGACTCAACAGGACAGCAAAACCAAGACAATTCTGGCCCCCAGAGATGGAATGATGCAAACAGGGGGGAAAATCCAGAAAATTATAAAGGCTTTCTAATATATTGTATCACCACAGGAACTCAATGTCTGTATCGCTTTACAGAAAGTACTTCATAGCATCATCAAACCCCAAGTTATCTATGAAGTAATGCGTCTTGAAGGAGAGATGTAAAATAACTGGAAACTGGAGTGTTGTTTTCTGTTCCACCTGTGCTACCACAGGAAATGCTGCTTGCTGTGCTGATATTCTGCTTGGTAAATATCACTCGAATGTTCAGACATCTAGCAGGTATCATGCTGATTACCTGGGTGACGAAATGGTCTATACACCAAACCTCCGTGACACACAACCTACCCATGTAACAAGCCAGCCCATGTACCCCCTTGAACCTAAAATAAAAGTTGGAAAGAAAAAAGATACATCCTGCCACCACAAAGAACTACACTGACCAAGCTGGTAGCCACAGGCCACACATGACAACTGAGCACTTAAAATCTGGCCAGTCCAAATTGTGATGCGCTTGTGAGTGTAAAATACAAATTGCATTTGGAAGAATGGAAAATGTCTCATTAATATTCTTTATACTTTTTACGTGTTGAAATGATAATATTGTGGATACACTGAATTAAACAAAATAGAATGTGGCTATTAGAAAATTCAAAAATGCATGCATGACTTGCATTTGTGGTTTGCACTAGATTTCTATTGTGCAGTGCAGATTCTGAGTTTAGCAAAATAATCTGGTATTTTGACAGTCAAATTTGGTCATACTAAAAATTCGCTTGTTTTCTGAAGCAGGTTTTTAGAGAACATGTATTATCATCGATATCACTTAAAACGTTGGTCCCGCTGATCTTCTCTGAAGCTGAAATGAAAGTTACACCACTTCTAACTGAACTATCTGGGTATCTCCTTTACAGGAGTCACTTTTTCTTTCATCTCATTACTTTTTACTTTTTAAAATTGGTTATTCAGCTTATATATGCTCATTTGTAGAAAATTAGGAATATACAAGATATTAGAAAGAGGAAAATAATAATCCACAATTCTATTAACTGATATAATGGCTGTGGATATTTTGGTGCATTTCTTTCCATTCTTGCACATATATGCATGCATTTATGTGTTAACAAACACATGTGTACATATATATGTGTGTATTTGTGAACATAGTTAAGAACATATATCATGTGTACCTTTGACTTCAAATTTCTCAAAACCTCAGGTTTCAAATGCAAATAGATGCCGCTTGGCCACATAAAAATATCAGTCACTGGCTAAAGTAGCTTAGTTTCCCCAGGTGTTGAGAAAGAATGAAAATACAACCTACACATTGGAGAAAGTCTTTGCAAAACACATATCTGATAAAGGACTGCTATCTGAACTATGCAGAACTCTTAAAACTCAACAGTAAGAAACAAACAGCCCAATTTAAAAATGGGCAAAAGATCTGAACAGATACATCCCCAAAGAAGATATATAGACAGCAAATAAGCATATGAAAAGATGCTCAGCATCCTATGTCACCAGGGACTTGCAAATTCAAACAAAAATGAAATACCACTACACCCCTATCACAACAGCTAAAATTCAAAACACCGACAATATGAAATGCTGAGGAGGATGTGGAGCAACAGGAACTCTCATTCACTGCTAGGGGAAAGCCACGTGAGAAGACAGTTTGGCAGTCTCTTACAAGGCTAAATATTGTCTTATCAAGCAATCCAGCAATCATGCTCCTCGATGTTTATACAAATGAGTTGAAACTTAGGTACACACACACACACACACACACACACACACACACAATCTGCATGGCCGGGTGTAGTGGTTCATGCCTATAATACCAGCACTTCACAAGGTTGAGGCAGGAGGATCGCTTGATCCTAGGAGTTTAAGACCATTCTCAGCAACATAATGAGACCCCGTCTCTACAAAAAATTTTAAAATTAGCCAGGTGTAGTGGTGCACACCTGCAGTCAAGATGCTGAGGAGGATGATTGCTTCAGCCTGGGAGGTCGAGGCTGCAGTGAGCTATGATTGTGCTGCTGCACTCCAGCCTGGGCAACAAAGCAAGACCCTGTCTCTTAAAAAGTAAAAAGTAAAAAAAAAAAAATACTGCACATAAATGTTTATAGCAGAATGTTTATTGAATGTGATTATGAATCACACAATTGCCCAAACTTGGAAGTAACCAAGATGTCTTTTAAGAGGTGAATAGTTCAATTGTGGTACATCCATATAATGGAATATTATTCAGCAATAAAAAGAAATGAGCTGTCTAACTACGAAAAGACATGGAGAAAATTTAAATGCATATTTCTAAGTGAAAGAAGCCAGTATTAAAAGACTACACGTCATACGAATCCAAATACAGGACATTCTGGGAAAGGCTAAACAAGGGAGACAGGAAAAAGACCAGGGGTTGCCAGAGGTTCAGGGGAAGAGGGAGTGGAGCTCAGGGGATTTTTAGGGCCGTGAAACTACTCTGTATGGTACTGTAATGATGGATACAGGTCATTATACAGTTGTCAAAACCCATAAGATGTCCAGTACAAAGAGTGAGCCTGAATATAAACTATGAACTTTCACTAATAATAATGTATCAATATTGGTTCAACAATCATAACAAAAGTACCACACTAACACAAATTTAATAGCAGAGGAAAGTTGGAAAACAACTAAAATGTCTTTTAATGGGGAGGGGGCAGGAGATACGGGAACTCTGTACTTCCTGCTCCATTATTTTGGATACTTAAAATTGCTCAAAAAATAATTTACAAAGTTCTGGGATAGGAAGTTTACCTATCTATTAATTTACAGAGGAAAAAAAAAAGAGAAAAGAGGAAAGAACAGCCTTGAGGAAGCCCAGTGAACCCCTCTTCCCTAGCTGGAGTATTTCCACTTCTGCAAATCAGGAAATCTCTCCAGTGCTTAGAGATTTGGGATCCTTCAGAAGCCTTCTGGCCGCCACTTCTCTGATGAGCTGATGTCCAAAAAATTCCCAGAGAGGCTGCTTGGGCAGCTCTTCAAGAAGTGCTCTTGGCATTCAACGAAACAGATCCCAAAGGCTGGAGACCTCATTCTGCCAGTTTCTTACTTCTGTGCAGGGGTTGTTGTTATTCTTGCTGTTTTAATTCACAAAATGCACGGACTTGTGTCTCTGGAGAAGGGCATCGGTCCTGGAGTCTGTCTCCTAGGACAGATAGGGCAAGGAGCTCTTCCCACCATTTCCACCTCACGAGGTGGTTACTCTCACAAGTGGAGACTCTCACTTCTTCAGTCTCCAAGACAGAAACTTGGATGCTTCAAAAAGTGCTGTAATGTATGAGAGACCAGACAGAGGTGTGAAAATGCACTTCAGCCACCTCTCCAGCTAAAAACTCGCAGGAACGTGGAGGGTGCTGGGAACATGGCGAGGGAATGGTGGGGTTTTGTTCATTTCTCTATCTGGGCAGAGGGTGTGATCAAAATACAGCTATCCTGGTGAACTTTATCCCTAAATCCGTATCAGCTTTAGCTCCAGCTACTGGGTATTCTGGAGGAGGGCTGGGAAAAGTCAAGGGCAGATGAATTTGGAGGTCACATAAAATATTTCACACTGTTTTCCTGTGATTATATAGCAACAAGAAGAAATAGTAACTGCCAAAGTGATGGGTTCCTCCAGTGTCTCTTATGCTTTAGCAAAAAAAAAGAGAGAGAGAGAGAGAGAAAACAGGGAGAGTTTCCAGAAGCGTGTACTCTGCGGGCAGTGCTCCGTACAGGGTGTGCAAACACAGGGCACAGAAAGGCCCCCAGGAAGCCAGGCCTTTCCTCTCCTGGCATATTGAGCAGCTGCTCACAGCCCCCCTTTGCCTATTGCATAAAGTTCCTATCCCAGAAAATTCCAACCTAACCATTCACAGAAAAAGCTGTCCTTTCCCTCTTATCTCCCAAGCCTTTCCATTTTGGAAAAGATTTTCTAAACATTCTTAGAAAGAGTGCATTCTCTCTCCTCTGCCCACAGGTAACAAGGCGATGGCAGATGTTTCAGAAATGGCACATTATAAAAAAAAAAAAAAAATCCAATGTCACTAAAACCAGAATGGAAAATGTTTTATACATTAACAAACATTGTAATGAATTTGCACAACCTTAACCGACTGTATACCCAGCATAATGAAATGGTCTCCATCCTTTCAAAGAAAAAATTACGTATGCTAGCACATAGCTTTAGAAAAGCATTGTTCTTTAAAAAAAAAACAAAAAAAAAAACAAAAAAAAAAACCTGCATTTTTCCCAGCTACCATGTAATTTGTGAGATGCATTTTTAAATGTTCTGCAACAGCGGCGGGCTTCATCAGTCAGATGATACTGATAGATAATTCACCAAACCGTCACATGATCTTCCATCACTCTAAAAGACGCGAATATATTGCCACAAGCTTTGGGAATAATGGGTGCACCTGTTTATGGTGTCACCTCTGTTTGCTAATTGTCTCCTTGAGCTACATTTTACTTCTAATGCATTTATTTTTGACAGGCAGTGTCTATTTAGAAATCACATTACTTCAAGTGCAATTGTTCTTTTGTCTATCAAGTAAATGAAGTGTTGTTATACAGATTGCAGGTTCTGATTAGTAAAGTATCAGGGCCCCAAAAAGGTCAATCAGTTATTTACCTGAGGTAATAAGAAGGGTGACAGACATCTTGAATTTTCTTCAGTTCATGCTATAGGCCATAGCATTATCATTACTCAACTCAGTTTAACTTCAATGTATATTCCAGGGGTTGGCAGGCTAAAAAGGTGCACTCCGGGGACATGCCTAGAGATTTGTATCCACAAAGAATTGTTGGCAGGTAGGTCTTACGTTTTCACACATAGTTGTTACCAAATCAAACACATAAGCCCTGGAAAAGGCCAGCAGTTGTGGTCAAATGAGTGTGGGGGTGTTAGCACCTATCTGATGACTTGGATGAATTCACCTTAAAAGTAGGTATTTTAAAATGATTTTTTGAATCATTTTTTCCTCCAGTTCTGATTGGATGAGTTAGTTCAGAGGGATATAAAGGTGATCACAACCAAAACAAAAACCCAGTAACGACTGTGGAAAAATAAACAGTGCTGTCCCTGAAAACTGGAACCAGCTAGAACCGGGACTGCCTTTGGCTCCTGTTCGGGTGCAACCTGGGGGCCAGCTGCCTCCGGGAACGGCAGTGGGAAGGCTGCACACACAGACACTGGGCTGTGGCATCTTCATTCATACAAGCAGAGGCGGAGGACCAAGCTAGCATGAACGCAGGACAGGAGCCAAATTTACACAGGCATGAACACACTCAGGTTAAATAGCCAGAAGATACTCATAGGAGGAGGAGGAACGTAACCTGAACACCAACGCGTTTCCTGGTGTTCAGACCCAAATGTCGAAATCTCAAGTACCCTCAAATTATTCCTATAGATAATCCACCTGACTTACCGCCTCAAAAGCAACCCCAACCATGAATCATAAAGACAGTTCTATATTTAGGAATCACTTGTCTCTTAAGTGGATCATCTACAGTTTCTTTTTCATTCCTCCTGATCTCTCCATCCACAAATTGTTGATTCTCTCCCCCTCCCTGCCTGTGCGTAACTCTCCCTCCACATCCCACACCATTAAATTATCCCTGGTGCAACTTCCAGTTGAGCACCAGCCCAGTGACCATTGTCTCCACCAAGCCTTGCTCACCCAGAGCCTCCGGCTGAGCCCTCATGTTCAACCTGCCCCTCTCCAGACACCCACCTCGTATAGATGTGTGCAGGGCGGCCCCCCCAGGTAGGGGGCAGGGCTCCTGTGGAGTTCCAGGGACCACCGCTACTCAACACACTTGCCAAAAGAAAGAGACACAAAAAGCCATGCTTGCCTTAAGTCACATTCTAAATTGGCTCCCTGGAGCCTTCCCCTACCTTGTTCACTAAAGACCGAGAGTGTTTCCTCAGTGTTTAGCATATGCTATGTAACCTGAGCGGGACTTGCATTGTATCACTAGTTGTTTTTCCAAAGTGTTTTCCCATCAGGACCATAATTATATGCAAACTACTTGACTTAGAACCATTCGCAAACAGGTTTTAAATGTTCACTAAGATAATTCCACTACCTAAAAGCAAGAAAAGGGGAAGACACACGAATCCATTCTTGGGGACCCTAAGGCCAACGAGACTGCGGAGTTCCGGCTTGTGGAAGCACAGAACATGCTCAAGAAGGAAAACCCCCACGACATTTTCCACTGAAGCAGCGAGGAATGCTCGCTTCATTCTCCAATTTATTTCAACTCTAAGTACTCTAATCATGGGAAGTACTTTTTGCTTTTTAAACAGCCTGCTTGTTTTTACAGGTCAAGAGCATAAATAAAACAGTCAAGTTGAAAACTTGGAAAGCTCGTTTGTAGGAGAAGGAAGTAGTTATGGATCGTCCATTTGTTCAGACACCAGGCAGTTCTCAGGAGGCAGCTTCGCCCTACACAAACGTCAGGGCTCTAGAGAGCCAGTGCTCCCTGGGAGGGTCGAAAAGCACCCTGTCATCTTGGCTTGAGGGAATCCTTCTTGGGGAAAGAATGGGGGGTTGTCAAAACCACACCAGGACTATACCCTTATATAGGTAAAGTTTTAATTCAAATTAACATCCAAGCCAAGTATTAAATCGTGATGGGATGAGAGGTAGGCTAATAGCACCGACCATAGATGCACGGCTGAGCTCTGATTGGGTGTTCCCGCAATAGTAAGAATCCTGAAATTTACTAACTATGAAATGTACTCATGTCACCACTAAAGTGGGTCCTGATGAGTGAAATTAAGTGCCTACCAATTACAATGCAGGATCTAAACACTAGTAGATCATTTCTCTATTGCAAAGGATCTCAGGAAAATGAGAAGCCCTGAAGTCAATATATTTAATGTGGTTATTATATTTGGGGGGAGGGAAGGATGAGAAGGGGAGAGAAAGGGAGGGAGGCTGGGGAGGAAGATGGAAGAAAAGAAAATCACTATCCATTTTTTCCATATGAGAAACCATATAGGTGTGCCTCCTGCCAAGAACAGATATCATAAACAAATAAGCTGTATTCCTTTGCAGATCTCTGTGTGTGTGTGTGTGTGTGTCTCTGTCACACACACACACACACTCAATTGCTGATAAGCTGAAAAAGAAAGTGAGACTCACAAAGCACCGTGAAAACTCACTATCAATACCAGGGTCATCGGACCAGAGAGAAAGAACTAAAGTAAGGAAGGGTCCAATAGAGGAAAAAAGAATCGCTGGGACAACTTCACAAACTGGTGAGACTCTCTGTGTCTGAAGGCAGACAGGGAGTCGGGAGATGCCTGAAGCCGCACCCACAGAGGACAGGAGGGGTGTGCCATGAATGGCAGAGGCTAACGCCAGAGAAGGAGTTGGCCCCTCCCTCCCATGATGCCAGGCAGGGGATGCAAAGATGGACAGGGTTGGTAGCAGCTCAACACTACAATAAGCCACCAAGACCACATTTTTATTCCTACCTTTGCTCTATTTTTCCTTTATTCTGAGTGTGCTAGAAGAGTCCTCCCCCTTTTCTTCTTATCAAACATTCCTAATGTAGTGATAAAATGAGGAAGAATGAAAGATTATTATAAAACAGGACTTTTATGGCTAGTGTCTATGGAACAGTCACACTGTTACATATATTTGCTCTAAGTAATCAGGAATGTATTGGTATTTTGAAATTATGTATCTCTAATAACACAAAAGTACTTAAGAACAGAAATAGACAGTAATGGAAAATGCAGTCAACTGTTGACAACATATAGAATTTCTGAAAATAATTTGCAGAGAACAGCACAGCAGATGAGTCAAAATTTTCACAAAAATATTTCTTGCCTCCGATAGTCCAATGTAATTCATTTTCTATCTCTGTTCATTAATCATTGTTAAAATTAGTGATCCATTTCTTCCACTCTGCCATCTGCACTCAGCTTCGTAACAAACATGACACCTTCCTGCATAATAAAACCTGACAACTACTAGGATGCATTTCCAAATAGCTTTCTGCATATTTGCACCTCTATAACGGATTCCGTTGTCAGACAAAAGTGGATTATTTAACCAGAGTTCTTTCTTTATCAATCCTGAACACAGATGTGTGTGAGTGAGTATGTGTGTGTTAAAATATGATCAAGAAAAAAAATCCGTTAATTTTAATTAAAATGCATTCTTCCTGCCTTAAGTAGGTATTTTAAATCCAAGTTCTGCCAGCCAATATCACTCACCAAAAGCACAGTCGGGAGTATCATGCTTGATATATGAAGTTTACGTAAATAATTCGTGGCTTCATCTTGTAAACTTTTCTAATAAAAATGATCTTGACATTCCAACCTCCTTTAAAAAAATTTCATTTTAATATCCTGCTCTATTTTGTTTTTCAGTCTTTGATCACAGAATTTCAAATAAATATTTTTAGGGAAAGACAAAACAATCAAGGAGCAGAGAGATACAGACGAGAACACCAATGAATAATTAAACACATGCTAACCGTTCCCTTGGGGAAGCCACCACTGGGTCCAAATCACAGGGAAGGATTCTTGGTCTTTCTGGATGACAGGCCACATGGTGCCAATCAGTCTGACCGTGATGGGGATGGAGATGAGAAGTTACCTTGGCCTGGTGGTGACTCACGCCTGTAATCCCAGCACCTTGGGAGGCTGATGCAGGAGAATTACTGGAGCCCAGGAGTTTGAGACCAGCTTGGGCAACAAAGCGAGACCCCGTCTCTACAAAAAAATTTAAAAATTAGCCAGGCGTGGTGGCTTGTGGCCGTAGTCTCAGCTACTCGGGAGACTGAGATGGGAGGACTGCTTGAGCCCAGGAATTCAAGGCTGCAGCGAGCTGTGATTGTGCCTCTGCACTCCAGCCTGGGCAACAGAGCAAGACCCTGTCTCTAAAAAAATTTAGCCAGCCATGTTGGTATGTGCCTGTAGGTCTAGGTACTTGGGAGGCTGAGGCAGGAGGATCTCATGAGCCCAGGAGGCTGTGGCCGCAGAGAGCCATGATCACATCATTGCACTCCAGCCTGGGTGACAGATCAAGGCCCTGACTCTCAAAATACATTTAGAAAAAGGAAAGAAAAGCAAAAACCTGGGACCTTATTCCTACCCTTTGACAGAGCAGTCTCTTAGGAAGAAAAGCTATGAGCTCTGAAGAAAAGAGCACCCACCTGATTGGGATGGCAGCCCTGTGTCCCTACAGCCAGCCTGGACTGAGTGGGAGATGACAAGGTGACACCAGCTGGAACCATGATGAAAAAAGGCAGCTTCTATATCTCCACTATCCTGCCTAGTCCCAGCCTGTCTCCCCTCGCTGCCCTTTCCTCTGAATATGGCAAGCCCTGAGTAGGGACCGCATGCAATTCAGCCCCTTCCTGAGTGTGTCTCCCCAGCGCCTGCCCATTTCTGTACGGAGGGACGTGCGGGGCGGACAAGGTGCCTCAGACGCACTCAGCCCTTAAGAAGCACGTCACACAGTAGGACACACAAGAGGCATGCAGATGTCTCTAAACCAGGATGGAGTGACAGATGCTCTGATGAAGGGAGACCTGCAGAAGGAAAGGTCCCTCCTGACCTGCAGGAGCGGGAGGTTGGAAGAGCATGTGGGGGAAGGTGCAGAATTCAGGCGGCTTCTAAGCTGATCAAGACATCAACCAGCAAAGTTGAAGAGGGCTGGACTCCTGGCAGCAGCAGAGGCTGGCAGAGGATTGCACCCGAGCATTTGGGAAATGTTTGGGCTGGACTGAGGGACTGAAGACATGACTGAGGCTGCAGCTGCTGTTCCCCCGTCTTCAAGGGACATAAAGTCATGGGGCACAAGCGGGAGACTGAAGAGGTAGCACCCCGAAGGCACACCCAACAAATCACATGCAGAGCCAAAGGCACCAGCTCACAGAAGGCAGAGCTCTGTAACAAACTGCACTTTCTTTGAAATTAAAGAAATGGCTGTGAGATGAGTGTTGGTCAATGAATCTCTCTCTCTCTCTCTCTCACACACACACACACACACACACACACACACACACACGACTATTGACAGAGCAGAACTTTTTGTTTAATCCCCCCGGTTTATCTTTCTCTGTCCTCACAGCCTGGTGTGGAGCTTGGAGCGGATCCCCTAACTAAGCCTGATTAGAATGAGAACAGTCAAAAGACAAACTTTGCAAAAATCAAGGTTTAAAATAGAAATAGCAACTGACCCTCAGCTGCACTGCTGCCGGCTGGGACAGTGACAATAGCGACTCTTTTGTTAAACTTCCCTGTGAGACGTGCTCACCAGACTGGGGTGGGTGTGTGTGTGTCTGTCTGTCTCTTATATGAGAAAGTGGGAGAAAGGTTTTAAAATAGCCTTGGCTTAAAAAAAAAAATTAATCGCAAATTACCATTCACCCCTTAGCAGCCAAAACGTCTGTTGATTCATTTAACATATACAAAATCCAAAGCTTTCCTATAAATATTTCAGAACTTGAAACCTTCCATTTTGTCTCTGGCCCTGAACAATAACACACACACATGTGTGCACACGAATACACACACACACACACACACACAGAGGCACAACTGCGGGGGGTGGGCTGGGGGGATCAGGGGAGGGTGTGAAATCCCCTCCCCCCAGCATTGTCTCCCAGCCACCCGGCTCCTCTAGCCTGGAGTTCCCTCTTCCCTTCACATGTCTGCATCCTGACACATTCAATTTCAGGTTATCAGCACATCTGAATTACAGAATACTGATGGGGATAGAGGGCAGGCCTCTCCGGGCTGATTAGCACCATTTAAGAAAGCTTTCACCAGCCGGCTTCATTGGCTGGGAGCGCCACCATGGTGGGTGGCCTTTCTGTATTAGAAGTCAACACAGAGCTGTCTCATTTGAATTAAATATGGACAAAAAGAAAGATCTGATTATGCTTATTCATAGCTAACCTTTCAAGTTCACCAGGCTGCCAAACTTGGAAGTGAAAACTGAAAGTTCCTTTCCTGTTGCAGGATTTCTTATTTTCTTTTGCAGTTTTTCAGTGTAGTCTGAAATGAGTGTGTGTAGGGTGTGTGTGTGTGTGTGTGTGTGTGTGTGTGTTTAAATTTCAGCCTAGCCCAGTCTGGGAGTTTCTTTCTAGAGAGATGCATCAGAAGAGATTCAGGGAAAAGCTTTTAACTTAGAGATAGAAAACAATGGAAACACAGGGTCTGATTTTAACCCATAAATGTATGAAATACACACACGCGTGCACACGCACACACACAACTTACTTCTTCTTGCAACAGAATGAGTAGCTGAAAATCTGATTCGTGTAAACAAATTTTTGACTTGGGGCTGAGTGGGGCAGCAATTCAGAAAAGGCCAAAATGCACAGAAGATTGGGGTCGCTGAGTTGCAAATGATACCACCTTTCACAGTGAGTGGCATTACCTTTATGTCGTCACCTTCACAGACACGCACACACCCCGTTATTTTTAATTTCCATCCTTCCTTAGCAATGGGCAACTCCTTCAACTCTGAGTTAATAAAAGGAGCTGGTCAGGAGGGAAGGTCCCTGCGAGATGCCAGGGAATCTGGTCCCAGTGGGTTCTACTGCCAGCTCCACGGGTGATGGCACCAGAGCATGGCTTCTGTAGGGACTCTGGGTTCCAGAATCCAAGACAGGGCAGGGACCCAGTAGATGCTTTCCAAAATCATTACGCTAGAGACCAGCCCTGGCATCCACATAAGCAGCCAAAGCTGTGGTCCCATTCAGTTCAGTTCAACAAATATTTATTGAGCATGTACTGTTTGCTATGCACTGTGCTGCATCCTGGGGTCTCACAGAGGAGCTGCACCATGCTGCTCCCACCAACCAGCCCTCCTCCCACCTCCTTCTCGGGGCTCATTGCCTTTGCCCACCTAGGGGACACCAGGACATCCTCCCTCATGCTTCTTCATGCTGTGGAGTTCTCTATCACCCTGAACTTCCTGTCCCTGAGCACCCACGCCTGATGGGCTTGGTGCCCTAGCACCCCTGCCTTGCACAGGTCATTCCCAGGAGGGTTGGCCTTGGCTCTCCATTTATGTTGCAAATTCCATGAGGGTAGAAATTATGTCTCATTCTCCTTGGAGACATCCTCAGAAAGTCCCAAATATTGAGGTAACCAGTCTCTACCGGCCATTGGGACACAAACAAGGAGGCAGTGTGGGAATGGCAGAGTCAGGCAGTCCCTCCCTGAGGGTGAGGTTCCTCTATTTCCCCACCATTTCAGGGAGGTGACACTGTTGCCCCTCACTCTCCACCAACCACCCAGGTCCCTCTGACCACCTGGCCACCCGAGGATGCCATAGCACTCCACGAACACCAGCAAGACAAGTCCACGTTGCGTCTCCAAGCCTCCAACCATGGATAAGCCCTCCCTCCCTGGGGCAGCACATGCAGAGGCAGTGGCATAGATGACTTCAGGAAGCACAGGGCTGCCTTGCTGCCCACCTGTCAGTCCCCACAACCCACAGTCTTGAAATACATGAGCAAAGACTGCCACCAGGCTCCAAGGAAGGTGGCCTCTGAGTCAGCACAAGCCACATGCTTTGACCCGTGCATCAGCCCAAAGTTACAAGGTACAAGCGTTTGTCATGTGGATGCCTCAGGGAAACTCAGTGGTACAGCTCCATGACTGTCCCTTCCCACCTGCACCTGGAAGACCTACGTCCTGAGCAGCCGCCATGGAAAAAGAGGAAGAGAGGACAATGAGGAGACCAGTCAGGCAGGCTCAGCCACTCACCTGGAGTCTCCCGCCGATGAAAGCACCAGGCTCTGTGTTCTTACTTGTCTTTTATGGGTTGGTGGAGTTTTTCTTTGATGAAACACCACCATCGCCACCTAAACCAAACCATTATTTCTGAAAGGGGTGAACTAGATTTCTCATCACTAGCTTTGAACCTGCAGGCCTCCCATGGTGCCAGTAATTGCATTGCCAACAAGACGCAGAAGTGCACCCACCAGCAGCCTGAGATGTAAAGCGGGGTGGGACTCCTCTCAATAAAACACTCACCAGGATGGACCAGCCACACTTCTGCTGGGTGCGGGAGCCCTCCCCAGGCGATGGTCAAGGAGGTTCAGGAAACACTGGCCACTCTCACCCCATTCCACACCTCAGTCATCCACAGCCCCCTTTCACAGTTCCCATCGTAACTTTGTGCCATCCAGACCTTCATTTACTTAATACTTTTTAAAATTAATTTTAAATCAACTCACTTTTCTTTTTGTTGACAGGGTCCCGCTCCATTGCCCAGGCTGGAGTGCAGTGGTGTGATCATAGCTCACTGGCGCTTTGAACTCTTGGGCTCAAATGATCCTCCCACCTTAGCCTCCTGAGTAGCTGGGACTACAGGCATGCACCACCGCACCTGGCTAATTTTTAAATGTTTTGAGAGACAGGGTCTTGTTATGTTGCCCAGATTGGTCTCAAACTCCAGGACTCAAGTTATCCTCCGACCTCGGCCTCCCAAAGAGCTGAGCCATAGCACCTACAGGCATGAGCCACTGTACCTACTCTTTTTTTTCTTCTCTTTATAACTTAGCCTCACCTTAAGCAATAGCATCTGCAGAACTCACAGCTATAATGCGCAAGTTATATTTTTCTAATAGGTCTTTAGATACCCAATAATCTATGTATCATACAAAATAGTGTCACACAGTGGGAGCCACATTTGCAGAGAGCTCAATAGGTGCAGCTGAGGCTGTGGAGTCAATGGGACGGGCCAGAGGGTCTGAAGCATGAAGGTCTTGGTCTCCCTATTTCTAGGAACAGGACTGGGTTTGGGGGGTATAAAGGCCATGCTCACACATCTGCCTGTGCCTGTTCCTTCTGCTCTGAGGGCTGAAGCCTTTGCAGGTTTGCTAGACTCTACCAAGTATGGTGGCCATGGCTGGTGCCTGGGTCATAACTTCCTAACAGAAGGCCATCAGCCTGTCACTTCCCAACCTAGAGAAGGACTCTCAGTGGCAGCACAGCAAGTGGCCAATGAATTTCCTTCTGACTCCATCCTGAACTCACCAAGAGTCTCTCTCACTGCCAAGAAGGCTCTACCTGAGAACTGCCAATGGCCGACACGCAATGGAGGTTGGCCTTGGGCTTGGACCACCAACCTTCCTCGCAGCATCTCACTATAGTCACATAGCTGTGGCTTCTGCCCAAAAACACTCCATCAGAAGCTCTGCAATGAGTAGGAGAATCCTCTTATCCTACCCAGCAAACTCTAAACAGACAACTCTAATGACTCCATGAAATACAGATATTCCCTGGATTGAAACAACTGCTGTGATGTTCCCCAACTGGAACATGGAAACACCTAATGCCCCGCAGGAGGCAGGACTCAAAAGTCAAAGAACAGACACTTTACACTGATCTGTTACAGTACGGAGAGATGGCATTCTCCAGAATTCAAGTCTAAAAGAAACACATTTTAGACATCGGAGTCACCTCTACGTTTTTCAAGATCCTAATGATCAACAGTAAACTAGTGAAAAACCCCAAGAAGTGATCTCTTAAAAAGGGAGAAGAAAGAAGCATCCAATGGCTGGGCATGGTGGCTCACGCCAGTAATCCCAGCACTTTCGTAGGCCGAGGCAGGTGGATCACTTGAGGTCAGGAGTTCGACACCAGCCTGGCCAACATGGTGAAACGTTGTCTCTAGTAAAAATACAAAAAAAAAAAAAAAAAATTAGCTGGACGTGGTGGTGGTGCCTGTAATCCCAGCTATAGAGGAGCCTGAGGCAGGAGAATCGCTGAACCCAGAAGGCAGAGGTTGCAGTGAGCCAAGATCGCACCACTGCACTCCAGCCTGGGTGACAGAGCAACACTCTGCCTCAAAAAAAAAAAAGAAAGAAAGAAAGAAAGAAAAGAAGCACCCAATGACCACCTATCTGTCCTTTCGCATTTTAAACAAACAACTGCGCTTACTGGCTGGGTCTACAGGCTTGTAGCATGGCCTCTGGGACACCAAGATGACACTGGGAGATGATGGAAAGTTCTGGAGCATGGGGATTGGGCTTCTAGCCTTGGAAAAGCCATTGCCATTTTATAGCCCCTAAAGCAGTGGCTCTTAGACCTCAGTATGCATCAGTCACCTAGAGGACTTGTTAAAACACGGACTGCTGGGCCCGACCCACAGCATTTCTGATTAGATGGGTCTGGGGTGGGGCCTGGGATTTGCATTTCTAACAAGCTCCCTGGTGACGCCCATGCTGTTGCGCCAGGACCACAGTCCTGGTTCATCTCAGGACCCGCTGCTGCATTTTTTTTCTGTAAGGGAAAGACGGTAACAATCCCTGCTCCCCGATGTATCGCTTTGGTAATGTGAAATTTTTGATCATCAGAAGAGTGTGAGGTCTTTTCTCTTTAAAGTGTAATCACCCATATATGAAAGCATCAGAATATAAATGACGCAGAAAAAGCAAAAACCTTGGATGCCAGTTCCCATTCTGTGCAAAATCACTACCTTCTCCCCACCCCCAACTGCAAACAAAATGAAAAAGGAGGGGTTGAGTTGCTACAAGTTTCTCTTCGGTTTAATCTCAGAAATGTATTATATTTTTAATGTTATACTTATTTGAATGCAATAATAAAAAAATAAAAATTTTTGCCCAGGCACAGTGGCTCATGCCTGTAATCCCCAGCATTCTGAAAGGCCAAAACAGGCAAATCACTTGAAATAAGGAGTTCCAGACCAGCCTGGCCAACATGGAGAAACCCTACCTCTACTAAAAATATAAAAATCAGCTGGGCGTGGTGGTGCACGCCTGTAATCCCAGCTACTCAGGAGGCTGAGGCAGGAGAATCGCTTGAACCTAGGAGGCAGAGGTTGCAGTGAACGGAGATCATGCCACGGCACTCCAGCCTGGGTGACAAAGCAAGACTCTGTCTCAAAAATAAAATAAATAAATAAATATTTAAAAGATAAAAGTTTTTGATGACTACATATGACTTAGGTACTAAAGAACTAACCACACAAAAATACACATTTGTGAAGCATTCATCTATCAAAGATGACCAAGGTGCTGGCTGATGAGGAGTGGTGGTGATAAAGCACTCTTCTATAACACATTTCAACTATCTATGAAACAGGAAACAACTAGGCATTATACAACTACATATTGAACATTTTTTGCCAGAAAAAATATCCAGAAACACCCCAGGATTAGAGCATGCCTTTCTTAGGTTAAACCTCAAGATGCTGGGCTGTACCTGGTTATCTGTGAAGCTCCTACTTTTCTCACGTTTAACAGGAGGATGGAGCTAGTTTCAGCTTTAACGTCCCTTCTGTCACCAGAGTCATTGGAAGTGGCTTGGAGGTGAATTGGTTTTGTAGGTTGTGTAGACGACACCTTCATGGTTAGCATATTTGCAGCCACCAATGACGTCTCCATGGCCAACTACTTCCATTTAAACACAAAATGGGCTAGTATCTTATTCTTAGATGTAAGGGTCATGGCCAAAATGGCAGCCAGTGGAGAATAAACCACTCAGGATAGCTCCACATGGCACACACAGACCCCCGTAAGGACCAAAGAGGAGACACTAGGAAGGAGGCCAGTAACAACCTGTCCTGCTGCCCTAGTTCTACAGAGTCCAAAAACCCTAATGACAAGATAGCTTGCTCTGTGTGCTCAATGTTGACCAGGTCAAAGACAGCAATCCAGAAAGGACCCTCACTTAATTTCCGTGTTCTCGGCTTCAGAGTTTGAACAAAGAGGAAACAAGTCCCCATGCAGACTCTTAAGAGTGAGCAGCTCCTCCAGTTGCAATGGATCCACCCAGGAGCAGCACCAGCTCGCTGAAGGTAAGCTGGCCTTACGGTGACCACCTTCCCTCCCAGATCTTCAGCCCCTCCTGGGAGGCAGGCCAGCAACAGCATTCAAGGCCCCAGTATTCTCCAACACTGTGCTGTTTAGTTCTTCCCTATAAACAGAGTCAACCTAAAGCTGGTCAGCTGCTAGCCACATGGTGGTAATGAGCTCAGGAGCCTGGAGTTCACTATTATTTCTGATTTACTCTCTTCCTGATCTTTCATTTTATCAGCAAAACATCCTCTTGGCAATGGTTATTAAGCTAAAACTTAAATAAAAAGAAATGCAAGGAAGAGTTTGCAAAAGGCACGGCATGTGAAAGGAAAATATTCAGACCCCAGACTTGGCCTTGACCTTTTACTGTCTTTTAACATTAAACATTTGCCCCACCTTCGAAAAGATAAATGTGGCTTTTGATGACAGCCAATGTTATCTGAGGATTAAAATAGCCCTCTTGCAGTGCTCAACATTAAAGTCTTCCGCATTTGCAAAATTGCAAACAGATGCAACTCAAGTACCTGCAAATAATCTGCCAAGACCAATTTCAAAAGGGAGATTTCAAAATATGTGGAAGTCATTAGGACATGTATTATTTTTGCAATGAATAGGCGCCAGGAGTGTCTCAAGGAGCAGATGGGTGCTACTTTGTTTATAAAAGATCAACAGAATATTCGGCTGTAAATGAAGACATATAAGCTATATGAAACAATTATGGTAAAATGGCGAACATTTCAAAGCTAATTGTAATGGTCTTTTAAGATCTGAATTCCTCATTTCTTACTGCATGCTAAAATATCATTTTAGTTTTGGATCTTGATTGATATAATTACCAAAATGACAGAAAATTAAAGTAAATGCTGTCAGTTTTACTGTTGTAAATGTTGTCACTTTATCACTTGTTTACAGTTGCACCAATACTGATAAATGAATATTTTTCAACATGAATAAAAAATGTGACCTCCGTCTCCCGGAAATCTTCAAAAAGGACAGCCCCAAACGTTAAGAACCCAAGCAGACAGAGTGAACCTCAAACTGCATTATAACAGAATCCCAAATAACCTCTCTCCTCCATAGGCCCGGCTTCAGAGAGCTCCTGTTGCTAATAAAAATCTCCATGATATGACAGAAGGAAACAGAACCAGCAACCAATCGCCCTCGCTCGGGTCTTTCTGGACGCCTGTGTCACCGCCCAAGCAGGACTGAGTTAAGCCCCTATTCTATTTTCCTGTTTGATATTGGTAATCATGTGAATTAGATAATTACTCATGGAAAATGTGATTAAACATACGTCGCTATTGCCAATACCGAATCATGAAGAAAGGGCATTTCTGCGAATTGCTTTTAACATAAATAGCAAACTGGGCTCGTAAAAAATGTCCAATTAGGCCAATACCTAATGATAGATGGGCTGATCCCATGACTTGCACAGATGCAAATTGCACGCAGGAAAAATGAGGAATCGCATACGACGTCTTGGATCTATGTTTCCACACAAAAGACCTCTTTGCCCAGGATGGTTTCAGAATTTCACAAACTCCTACAAAGTTGAGTCTCCTCGTTTTTCCTTTTCTCTACCCTTAAGTTTCTGTGCGGCCTTAAATTCTGTGAGCTGCAGAAGGACTCACTCCACAGCTGTAAATTTAGGGGACGTGGGAGACAGAAAGAAAAAAGGAGAGAGAAACTTGGGCTAAAGACACAGGTCTGGAAGGAACAGCAAGGGAGCCACAGAGGCTGCCGCCAGCTGCCCCCAGTGGTCTGCAGATGCAGAGGCCTCCTGGGGTCCAGCCCTCTCCTCCCACCCCAATGCCTCTCCATGCTAATCACCCCTGAGCACTGAGGCAGTTTCCAAGGAGGCTGTTGGCTTCAGCATTTCCTTCCTCTCTTTCCTGAGTCACCAGCACCACTTTTCCGTAAATCTTTAAACCAAGCGCACACATTCTCCCATGACAGGGTCTACGCAGACGAAGACCTGCACCCTACAATCACTGATGAAATTTGTATTGACTCCAAAATCAAAAGTAATGAGAAGAAAATTGGTTCACAGCCTGACCCGACAGTTCCAGACTGCTGTATTGAAGTTGCAGAAAGACATTTTTTTTATTGTCTCCAGATTTCAATTAACGACATCGAGCCACCCCATCCTGGCCATTATTAGTTTGAACAGAAGATCAGATTTAAGAAGTTTCACTAAATTAATTACCGTAATCGTATCCTGCATTTCTGGAAAACCTTCCTGTTTTGTAAAGAGAAAAGATGCCTTTCACAGATTGAGGGACACATGTGGACCCCCAAACCAAATGCATCCACCCAAATCCGTGTTCTTTAGTCTCATGCATGTGCTTCTGTGTAAAATGTATATGGATGTAGGAGATGTCCACTCTTGCAGGGTCATGAAATCCTAGCCCATCTCAGCTGCAACTATGTCCCTATAAATATTTCTTGTTAGGTTTTAGCACCCAAGCTAAAATTTCCTCCTCTCACCACCCCGAGCTCTAAAGCCATATGTTCCCACCAAATTAATAAGAGTAAACCCCACCGACAATCACCCTAAAAGCCACAAACGAGAGCCATCCTCTTTTGAATGAATAAAAAAAAAAAAGGTGGGGGAATAGATCCAGAGACACTATCATTGCCCCTATCTTGAGTAAAAATGCAAATTATGCCACACGGTGCTAAATTATTCTGGGATATTTCATAATGTGAATTAATACCCACTAGAGGCTAAGCCGAGATCATCAAACTCATTTCACATAAGACAACGAATTTAACCACCCGTGACTCAATGAGTGAGAAGTTAACATGATATCTAGCAACACTAACCACTCCAAGGTAGATTGTCCTTAAATAAAATAACCCATTTTAAAGACTTTTCGGTCCAGTGCTACCTTTCTCAGATCTCACCAGATGGCAGAACATTGAATGTTCAGGCTTTCAGCTCATCTGATGATGAAAATTATTTCTGTGGGGCTGAGGCTTTATCTAGTCACCATCTTCTATGAAGACCAAGTAAAAATCCTATTTCACTAAAGTGAAACCACAGAAACAAAAGCACTTAGCTACTTCCCAATCTCTGCACAGTTGGGCTACGGACTCCTAGTTAGCTAAAACAAATGTCACATTTTCAGTTCACATTGGAGGGTCCACATTCCAGATGAGATTTGGATAATTTTTTTTTTTTTTCAAACAAGAACAATCAAATGTAAGATAACTCTCTGGAAGAGAGTTTAAAAAAAAAAAAAAATCAAAGGCTCTCTACCCCAACGCCAAATGTATCCCCAATGCACTTGAACAATAAGGCGGGCTGTGTTCCTGCCCTGGAAAAACACGGTGCATATGAATCCTAGGAATTCAGTATATCTGACAGTTTCTCTCAACCACCCATAACATTCTTTCCTGTCTCATTGGAGCTGGCAAAGGAGAATTCTGTAATTGAGTGGTACGGAACATGTGCCCTCCTTGCTAGAAGATGACAGATGGATTATAAAAACTTCAAAGAAGAGCATTCGGAGCACCAGGGGAGAGATAGTGGGTATTTGAACTCTCCGTCTTTACCCAGGAGACAATGGCATTCTGACATGGAGCATATATCAAGGAATGGTGTAACTAGATAGACATAATCTTTCTTTTCACTAAGTATTTAACATTCTGTTAGGAACAAGTTTCAGCCCGGCTAAAGTGCAACTCATCTTCATGCTAATCGTCATACTGCAATAGTGACACGGCCCACACCCCCCCTCCACTTTTGATTGTGGTTAAATCAGTCTTTTAGAAAACTGATTCTAATTTTTTTTCTTAAAGAACAGGAACAGCTTCTGCTTTTGGAAGGGGAAAAAAAAGTAGAAATGAAGCATCGGGTTGGGATTAGCGTCTCTTCTGACTCACTAATCTGATGAGGCTTTTATTTGTGATGCTTGTTCCCTTTCCTATGACTAAGGAAGGGCTCTCACACATGGCTCACAGACCACATGCCACCAATTACCCATCTCAAAGTGCAGCCATGACTCACCTGAGCCCGGCTGGAGCTGTCGGCGCCACCCCACATGTCCCCAGCAACCAAGCTTCCCCCTACTCCGACTCCTCCCGTCCACCCGCCCAGCTGGGGCACACACAGATACAGCCCATGGGTGGGAAAGCAGGCACAGATTCTGAATAACACAGTCTCCTGCCTCCAGCCCCACATTTCGGCTGGGAAAAACAAATCAAAACAAGGCAGAAACACAATTCACGAGCAATTCTTAAAATTCAAACTGTGCATTGTTGAGCAGCACAGGGGCTGCTCTCAACACAGCCCTGATGACAGAACGCGTGTCCCTGGCCCCGAAATACTGCTCCACACTGAAGCCCAAACTGCAATAAGATCCGCGTTGATATGATGAATTGTAAGCCAAAAAAAAACCTTAAATTTTCTATGTCTCTTAAAATTTTGATAGAGACATGAAATGGCTTATAGAATTCTAATTATAGCAACAGACTTCAAAAAATGTCTCAATGTCAGAGATTAGTGAATCAAAGGCACATTTTAAAAATCAATTTTTCCTTCTGAATATGAACAGTATTTATCATTCACACTGCCCTCTGGAAACACTAGCTAGGATCCCTCTCCACATTTGACTAGGAGGGTCTCCCTGCAGTTAGCAGGCTGATAATCTGAGAGCTTCCAAGGGGGTAAAGGTTTGCCTAAAGGGTGATGGTTCCAACTGGAATGAGCACTGTGGGTACGCGCTTCAGAAACTGATTCCAAATCTTTTCACCTCGCTACTGCTCATCACCATCACCATCATCATCAGCATTTCGAAACATTCTCTACCTTCTTCAAAGCCCCACAGAATAAATGGAGTTAAAATGGAATTTGTTTTATGAGAATCACAGCCACTTTTAAAAATAACAAGATATGTCCTAAATATTCCTACAGTGGGGAATCCGTCCCTTCTGCCATTCCTATATAGGTACAAAAAAAATGCTTTAGAACTACCAAGTTCATCTATCTGGGATCTAATGGAGAATCTACTGAGAATTAGGCAGTGGATCTAATCTTGGTCTCCAACCCAGCTCAGCACCTTCGCCACTCCATTATGCAGGCAAAGAGTCCCATTTTGGGGGGTAACTTTATGCTGGATTGCTGATGGCCCCAGACACAGATGTCTAGTGGTCATGTCCACTCACTCAAAAAAATGGTAGGCACGTGTCTCTCGGGCTATGGCATACGGATGGACAGACAACACAATAAAAGACCCAGAGTCCATTCGCATCACAGGAATGCTGTTGACCTGAGGGAGATGGAGGGTAAAACCTCCTGCCTGATCCCAAGGTATGTACCTTGGCCTTTCCCGCTTCAGAGGCTTCTCCAGCTCCCCCGAGGCACCGGATCCCCCTGGGGAGACTAGGAGTGTGGTCCCCAGCCACAGCCAGCCAGAGCCAACAAGAATTCCAGGGAGTATTCCCTAAAGGGAATAGAAGATATTTTTAAAAGTGGAAGATTTTTTGATTACGGTCATTCTTGCAGGAGCAAGGTGGTATTACATTGTGGTTTTGATTTGCATTTCCCTGATCATTACTGATGTTGAGCATTTTTTCATAAGTTTGTTGGCTATTTGTATATCTTCTTTTGAGAATCGTCTATTAGGCCATTTTTTGTTGGGATTGTTTGTTTTTCTCTTGCTAATTTGTTCGAGTGCGCTGTAGATTCTGGATATTAGTCCTTTGTCAGATGTATAGATTATGAGGATTTTCTCCCACTCTGTGGGTTGTCTGTTTACTTTGCTGAACTTTTTGCTGTGCAAAAACTCATATATATATATATATATATATATATATATATATATATATGCAATGGAATACTACTCAGCCATAAAAAGGAATGAATTAATGGCATTCACAGCAACCTGGATGGGACTGAAGACTATCAATCTAAGTGAAGTAACTCAGGAATGGAAAACCAAACATTGTATGTTCTCACTCATAAGTAGGAGCTACGCTATGAAGATGCAAAGGCGTAAGAATGGCACAATGGACTTTGGGGACTCAGGGGGAAAAGGTAGGAAGGGGGTGAGGAATAAAAGACTACAAATTGGGTGCAGTGTATACTGCTCAGGAGATGGGTGCACCAAAATTTCACAAATCACCACTAAACAACTTACTCATGTAACCGAACACCACCTGTTTCCCAAAAACCTATGGAAATAAAAAATTTGTAAAAGAAGTAGAAGAATTCACTATATAATTTTTTTTAATTTCAAGGCCACACGATGCCCTGAACAGGCAGCAACATGTTAAGGAGGCTGTTTTCAAAGGGCCCTAGGGACCGTCAGCAGGAACCCTAGTGAGTTCCTGCTCCTCCTTCAACACATTATAGAAAAAGTCAGTGCTCTGACCAATGCAAAAGCCTGGCTCTTTTCCTAAGGCCATTTGCACCCACCCCAACCATCCATATGGGAATTGAGAGTGCATCTCGGGTTCCACCTGTGAACCATTATTTCACCATTGTCCAATGATGGGTGGACAAACAGCATCAGAAATGGTTTCTGGTTGGCCCCAGAAAATGTAGACACACGGCCTTATGTGGAAACATGCCTATCTGGAACCCAAGCACTCAAGGGCACCCAGGGAGTGCTCTGTGATCAGGTGGCCTGGTGGCTTATTCCCCACTGATGACAGAGAATCTTGAGCAGCCACGGTGCTGCTGACTGCAGGGACAGAGGAAGCAGACAGACCCCACATGTTCTTTGTAGACCGGGTCATGGGTATCAAGTTCACAGAGACCTTAAACCTAAACCCTGCATAACATCATGGACAGACCATATGTGCTTTAGAAACTCCTGAAAAATGAGGAAGCAATAATACCACTTTGTAAAAAAAGGAATCCTATTTTTAAAGTATTTGACACTTGATATCTGTCCCCCTCGGAAAAAAAAAAAGGTGTCAAAACAGTCATCACTGGAAAAATCAGAACTAACTTGGTCCTTGTATATGTTATGCATTTATGGCGCCTTTTGAATCATATGGGGGGAGTGGTATAGAGAGGAGAGGAATCGTAGTCGTCTTGGTGTTTAGGGAATCGAGGGATCTTCCCAGACCCTGTGTCTGCACATTACTCAGCTCTCAGACTGCAAAGCTCAGTGACTTCTCTAAGTAGAAGACTCAATTCTCTCTTAGCGCCCAGCCCTAGCAAGGTCCTGCTCTGCTCACCGGTCAAATCAAACAGCCTTACCAGCCACTTTCCCCAAGACCCTTGCAGACCCGACTTCAGCAAAAGGGCAGGAAGTGCTTCCTAGCAAAATACACGAAAGCCCTTCGACAGACACACGATGCCGGAGAGACCTGCCCCAACACCCGAAATCACGCCAGCACTTGCTCCATGCAGCTCATTGCCCCCAGAGCTCAGCCTGCATGTGTCACCACAGTGTGACAAACCTTTAAATCACCCATTAATATATATGTTCCCTGTAGATGAAACACAGACCTCGGCGTCAACAAGAGGGGAAAGGGTTAGGGTCTTTGAAGGAGGCCCGCACAAGAAAAGCCCTTTTTAAAAGTGCATTTTCATCTTTCTTTTTCACAGTGATCTTCTGCCATGGTGGAATGTAAACACCACAGGAATAGACAGAATCGTGAATTAAGGATTTGGACGCCTTGCTTTAGAAGTAATCTTCAAAGAATGCACATCCCAAACATCAGAGTCACACAACAAGGCTCCGAGCTGCTTGTGACTGCCTGGAGAACAGCACAGGTCATACCGATTATTACCAGTTGGGTCCTGAATTGCTTTTAAAAATCAATAGAAAACATGTTCTTACATCTCCTCTACTTGGCAAGAGGGCAGATTCAAGGAGTGCTGCCTTTGCCCAGAGAGAAACCATTTAAAGGATGTCCCCAAGCATTCTCAACCGTGGGCATAAATGGGAACTAGGTTTGCAGCTCTCTCTTGGCTAGACACTTTCTCACTACAGCCTGGCGGCTTCACGAATGGTCCCTTTAGCCTTTCACCTCCATTCCCCAAGAAGGCAACAGCTTGGCCACAGCAACACAGCACAGTGGGAAAGTCAGGTTCTATGAAGTAGGGTGCAGGGTTTCACCCGAACTCAGCCACTTGCCCTGAATGTGGGTTTTTTGTTTTGCTTTGTTTGGTTTGGTTTTTGTTTTGGGACAGGGTCTCGCTCTGTTGCCCAAGCTGAAGTGCAGTGGTGCAAGCAGGTCTTACTGCAGCCTCGAACTCCCAGGCTCAAGTCATTCTTTTTGCATGTGGCTTTTGGTAAGTCATGAGCCCCAGGTATTTTGTTTAGAAAATCAAACTGATGACCCCGCCTCACAGGACTGCTGAAGATTCAGTTAAAACAAAACAAAACAAAACAAAACAAAATGCAGGGGAAGTTACCTGTAGAACTCATGCCACAGGGGCATGTTAAAATATCCTCATCCTCCTCCCCCTCCTCACTGTGCTCCTCCCCCTCCTCCTTCTCCTCCTCCTCCTTCTTTTCCTATCTATAATAGTAATACTAATATTAGTATTAGTAATAGTAACTATATTGCAGCCACTCATTTCCAACCATTTGGAAGCACAGTAAATAGTTGCTGAATAATTTAAGAGAGATTGAGCATTGTATCCATACAGATCATCTTCTCTGGGAAAACTCAAGCAAGGGTCTCCCCAAAACTCAAAAGCAAAAGCCATGAAATACACGGAAGGTGCTTTTGTGAGCACAGAACCCAGAGGCATCCTTTAAGATTAAATCTGTATGAAAGGCACAAAAGTCAAATGCTGAATGATGCATTAATTATGCACAACCAAAGATCTGGGAGAGCTTAAACCCCCACTTGGCAGCAAGTGGAGTTCTTGTATTTGATATGAAATCGGCACACGGTAGTGACTTGTCCTTCCTCTTTAATGTCACCCAACTTCTCGGGGAAGGGTGCTAAAAAGACAAAAGGAAGGAGTAGACATACTCAAGGGTCTTCCTTGTTAAAAGATGAAATCTAGTAGGCATCAGAAATAATCACTCCTCAGAACCACTGCTGGCCAAGGTCAAAAGCCAGACATACCTGGAACAGTATTAATAACGTGTTGTCCCACTGGCTCCATTAGGGAGTTCTGAAGAGTATTTCTAACTCTTATGGGATGGGCAGTTTATAAGATGAAAGGTTAGAATTCTCTTTTTTTTTTTTTTTTTTTTTTTTTTTTTTTTTTTTTTTTTT